>NC_142838.1:27277727-27580757 GCF_061612785.1 Hesperophylax consimilis
CAGCTTAATGGAATATTACTTAGCTATCCCGCAGCCAAGTGGGGGAGTAGGTAGTACCCAAAATTACTATCCTCCTTATATGATAATTTACCAATAACAAATTGTTTCGAAGTAGGTGGCATGCAGTTATACAGCTTAATGGAATATTACTTAGCTATCCCGCAGCCAAGTGGGGGAGTAGGTAGTACCCAAAATTACTATCCTCCTTATATGATAATTTACCAATAACAAATTGTTTCGAAGTAGGTGGCATGCAGTTATACAGCTTAATGGAATATTACTTAGCTATCCCGCAGCCAAGTGGGGGAGTAGGTAGTACCCAAAATTACTATCCACCTTATATAATAATTTACCAATAATAAACTAAAAAAAAACACAGATCAAAGAATGGATAAAAATTAAAGGTACACAATTTTTCCAAAACATATCTATCTGGACGTTATAAATTTTGTAATGTAATCCTTCCTGTTTTCAACACGTTTCTATATATTTAGTTAATATGTTCACACTAGACGTCACATAACTATATTCCATTGGTCACCATGAAACAGGCAGTCGCCTAGTATGGTGATTTAATTTACCATATATAAAGAAATGTTGTAATGTATTATAATGTATAAATAAAAAATATATATTTACATTTACATTATTGTTGTATAATTATTTGGTAATGTTTTGTTTTATTCTATTTGCGTCTTAATTGCATCCTTAAATACACTTCATGTAGTATCATTTTCTTTTATCTAAATTGTTACAACATTGTGTCTATGTAATATTATGATGTGCTTTAACTAACACTAACCTAATATACAATACTAAGTACTAAGAAATCTAAATGATATCAATCAAGGTAATAATCATCATCAGTATTTATTATGCTTCGCACAATGAAGGTTTATTAGGCGATTGAATATCAGACTATTTTGGCAGCTAGAAAGAACGGACTATGGCGTGACTTGACTCTCAATTTTGTGATAACCTTAAGATTAAGAGAAGCCAGAATCGTAACGACGCGACGTAAGTGAATCAACCGTGCACAAAAATATACGACACACAGCCCTGGTGTATTGGACAGACCTGCAGTTGAACTTGTCCATCAAATCGCTAACATAAAGTAGAAATATTATCGGCATAAGTGATGAAGTCGTGTAAAAAGAATATTCGGCGCACGGCCCGGCGTAATGGACAGACCTACGGTCGACTTTGCCCTAGCAGGCCTAGAAAATACATCTTTCCGTGGTGTTTATTTTATTATTTCTGATGAACGTATTACTAATATCTCAAATGTTTCTAGAGGGATCCCCGAGGAAGTTACTAATTCATTATCTAGGAAAATAAAATCTGGTGCTTACCGTTAATTTTAAAGTTGAGAACTTTTATAAAAAAAAACCAAACGTTACACGTAAAATATGTTAATGGTAAGGTTTTGTTTTCATTAATCCTAAATATAAATAACTTACATCCGTAGGGATTCCTCGAGAAGCATTAGAGATTTTAGTAATACGTTCATCAGAAATAATTAAAATCTGAGCATCGAGCAAACCTCCGTTATTCTTATATCGCCTTAAGGCGATGCCATACGTAGTAATGCAAAATCATGTGTTTTTGGTTTGAAAATTTGGTCGCCTAGAAATGTTTCAGATGCTTTAATTAAATACTGCGAGTAGAATACATCCTGGCCTTTGAAATAATCGAGTATTTTTTAGATAAGTCTTTTTATAAGCCCAGAAAAAAATAATGTATAAGGCCTATGAAAACTATTTAAGGTTCAAAATTTCCTAAGAAAAAACCCATTTTCGTTATGATTTTATTGTATAGTGTGGAAAATTAAGTTATTTATAAAATGATCGGAAAAAAAAAAAATATTTATGCCGGAACATCCACAAAATAAAATAAAAGGCACTTTTTGGCCATTTTCTTTTCTTGCATAAATCAAAACAGGCGGGGTGTTAAGCGGGAATTTAAATCTTATAGCCATGTACGTAAGGGTTGTTATTGATAGCGGCTAGATTTAAAATATTACACGACGTAGTGCATCGCCTTAAGATAATAACCAATAATAATAACCTTAGATACATTATTTATTTACTCACTAGGTCCTAGTGATTTATGTTTCATAATATCAACAACATAATTTCAACCGGTATTTAATCATTTTTTTGTGTGCATTCTATAAAAATTATTGTAAATTTTATGTGATTTCGAATTTTAATACAAAACGTTAAAAAGCTTAGACATACCGATTTAAAACAAATGTTTCCGATATCATGCTTCCAAATAAAGATTTGGAATCAATGTTGACTTCTCTAGGAAATAAATTTAACTCTAAAACTATTGATTTGATTGAATTTAAGTTTAATTTTCACGAAACCGTTTGTTTGGAGAATTCAGAAAAGCGATAAAATACTTACTTACTTACAAAATTATATTGTTAACAGTAAATTATGTTAATTGCTATTTTCAAAACTGGAACTAATTTGTCAAGAATCCAGACTGTACAGTGATTATCGTAATTTATTTTTGGTGTATTATGCCGTGTATCACTCCTCCTTCTTTAGCCAAAATTCGGAGAGCGTTATAGTGTCCATCGTAATGGCAGATGTGTAATCAATTACACATCTGTCCTGTACACCGAAAGCTGCCCAAAACGTTTGCTAAAGAAGGAGGAAGCGAAACACGCCATAATACTAAATAAAATCACGATAAAGAAGTGAAAATCTCAAATCATTTCGTAATTTTTCTCAGTTCTGCGCTAGAATTACATAAAATTGATTGATGTTATAACGCCAGCAGAATAAATTTCTAAAAAAAATTAATCATGGAACGAAAATGTAGGCTTGTGGTCTATTTTCATAAAAAATGCTAATCGATGTAAATAGTGATGTATAAATTCCCGGGAATTTATTTCTGGGGAATGTTCCCGGGAATATTCCCGGGAACATTCCCCTGGACGGGGAATTTTGGGAATTTTGATTTTAACAACATAATACCTCAAAAAGAATAATATTTATTAAATAAAAAATAAATATACACACATATGGTACATATAGAGCAGGATAGATTCATAAAAACTATTCCCATATATATAGGAATAGGATCCAAGAGAAAAATAACAAAAAAAAAACGATCAAAATTATTTTAAAGTGACTAGTATCTCTATATAATTGTATACTGTACAGTATTAGTAGCCTATATACACTTTATGCTAGTATACGGTACATATAAAAAATCAATCGTAAAACTGTAAAAATGACACAACTTCACAGATCGTTACTGTTCATCTGATGATACCGATTGGACACTGACACTATCAACATCGCTTCCACTTTCACCTTCATATTCTTCTTCTTCATCCGACCTGGACGAAGTTGTTGCCGACTCAGGATTATCTACGTTTTCTTTTTCCTCAGCACAGTCAGTTGGATGTTTGCGTTTGCGAATACCAGATAGGTTTGAAATGTTATGATGCGAAGCAATCTGCTCATCCGTGGAAGAAACGGTTTTCTTGGGAGCAACTTGAGAGCCTCTTTCAGAGGAAAGAAGTTTCCAATTGTGTGCCACAAATGTTATTTTCCCTGGTCTTTGAGTTGTTAGACGATTCCTCTGTGTTAAATGAATGCGACTAAACGTGCTAAAAGATCTCTCAGTGGCTGCTGAAGTAATGGGAGCAGTCAATATTCTTATGGCAACCTGTGACAAATCCGGGGATGTCGTCTTAGATAACTGCTAACACTCAATAAAGCATCCAAGAGAAGTGTAGAAACCATTTTATTAAAAATAAAATAAATTCCCCGTTTTCGGGAATTTATTTCAGGTCGGGTTCCCGGGAATATTCCCCGGGGAATATTCCCGGGTCTACATCACTAGATATAAAACTCGACGGTGGAAACGGGAAATTATGTCCGATGTTGTAAAAATGACAGGTTACTGAAGAGGTAGGTCACTAACCCATCATTAAGTCATTTAAATAACTGAATCTAAAAGTCGTAAAAAATTTACAATAGTAATTGACGTTAGTGCTCCGACCTTTCTTTTGGAAAATGCATGAATTCATAATGCATAAGGAAACGAATCGATCGAAACGATCGAACGAGGGTTGCACGCAATACAGAACTGATGCTAGAAATGCAGCAAAATGTCTTTTAAATACAAAAAACTGTTTTAGCTATAGCATAAAAAAAAATTATTCGATGAGCGTAGCGTGGTTCTGCTTTGACACGGCCACTTTGAATTTCGTCTGTCTGTAATTTTGTTTATTTATTACTTGTCTGGTAAATCCCGCCAAGAAGGTAAGCCTGTTTTATGTTTGATAGTAAGCGAAGTTTACTGTTCTCAGAAATACTAGTTTAAATAAAATACACATTTTAGATGGCGGCACATATGAAAACACTTACAGTACAAACTGTGTCACCCATAATATTGTAGATTGTTGGAGAAGGAAAAAAGGAAATATTAGTGCGGATGATATTTTAGTGCGTAGTTTTATAGTGAACACACTACATAAATAATAAATTTTCCTAGTAAGCAACGCAGCACATCCTCAATCTCAATTCATAAATTAATTGATTGATTGATTGATCAATTGATTAATTAATTGATCCTGTCTTGACTTGACAAGTTGACATTATCTCTTTAGTTTTGATGCCCTATTATTGTCATAACAGCTTTTATTGAAACATTTTTGCTGTATTAACTTCGTGTAGTATGTAATGTGTTGATTGGACTTGGTCCGTTAGTAAATAAATAAATAAATTGTTCATTTTTACCACGCAGCTGTTTTGTCTTAAAGATAAGAAACAAGTGTAAATTTTATTCCTCCAGCACTCCAAGTGTTATATTCTTAAAATTTACAAAGACATGCCCTTTTATAACCCCATTACTAAATCGGTGTAAATATAACGCGACTCGTAAGTTCGGAACAGTGAAAAACTTAATTTGTTTCCACGCTTTCGTATGCTTAAAACAATGAAACCAAAAAATAGATTCACCTTTTTTACCTCCAACTGACCTCCAACTCTCCCAACGCCCTAACTAAAACTACAGAATTCTGTCTACGCGCACCGCTTATTACGTTCTAATAGTGGAACAAGTAATATATTAGTAAGCAGTAGCGTCTCTAATTGTAGTTCTATGGATAAAACGGCTTTAAACCAGAGTTTAAGCTTGACTATATCAATGTTCATCTGGCGTATAAGAAGACAGTAAGTATTTTAAAAGGAAACACAAGAATTTAAATTTCCACGATAACTCTACTATTATGAATGTAATTGCATTTGTTAATTTTTTTATTTAGAAACATTATTAACATTTTGTAAAAATAGCCCACTTCTTTTACTTTACCTGTCTATGTTGTTAATTTTCTCTCTTTAGTGCATAATTTAAGTAGTAACTATAGGCAAATTTCTCTCACCTCAAACATTGCCAAAATATTTGAAAAAATTGTAAAAAAACAAATATTTAAATTTGTTAAAGAAAATAATATTTTAAATGCACATCAATATGGTTTTAGAGAAAATATGAGCACTCAAGATGCTATCGTTGACTTAACATCTGAAATTTATAAATCTTTAGATAATAAAAAAAAATGCATTGGAACATTTGTCGACTTAAGAAAAGCATTTGATAGTATATCACACTCTAATCTTATCTCGAAACTAGCGAAAATTGGTATAACTAACAATGCTTTAACGTGGATTGAAAATTACCTTTTTAATAGAGAGCAATTTGTAAAGTTAAATGGCTCTCTGAGTGATTCGCAGACCACAAATTTTGGCATCCCGCAGGGAACTGTTCTAGGTCCAATTCTTTTCATCATTTATGTCAACGATATTTTTAATCTCTCAATTATGTCTAAACTTATTTCATACGCTGACGACACAGCAATTTTAACTGAGGGATTAACTTGGAATGAAACCCAAAAAACAGCAGAGTTAGATATAAACATACTAAAAAAATGGTTCGATAATAATTTGTTAACACTTAATACTGAAAAAACTTTTATAATACCTTTCACCATTAATAAAAATTCATTCCCTGATAATTTAAAGATAAGTATACACTCATGTAATTGTAATAGAATTTCAAATTTATGTAAACCTGACTGCTCTGTACTTACTGTTAAAACTAATGTAAAATATCTAGGTGTAATTATAGATAGTAACATAAAGTGGAAATTACAAATCAATGCAATAGTAGAAAGATTAAGAAAATTATTGTACATTTTTCTCAGAATACGAAACATACTAAATTTTAAATTATTAAGAACCATATATTTTTCACTAATTCAATCAGTATTACAATACGGAATTGTTGGTTGGGGTGGAGCATTCAAAACTTCTCTCTTACCTTTAGAAATCATCCAAAGAATATTAGTAAAAATAATTTTGAAAAAACCGTATGATTACCCCACAATTAGATTATTTCAAGAATTTAAAGTCCCTTCACTTCATATTATTTATAAAAAAATAACTCTTTTTCAAATACATAAAGATTGTTTCAACATTGACAACTTAATAACTTTTTCGAACAGCAATAGACAAAGTATTCTTGGCTCTATAACTATCCCGCGCTGTAACACCACCACAGCCCAACAATTTTATAAATATTTTGGTGTCAAATGGTTTAACCAATTACCTCTTAACTTAAGATTGGAAATGAATTATAAAAAATTCAAAAGCTCAATAAAAGCACTATATCAATAGCATATTAAAATCGTTTATACTTAAAAAGACAATATAATCTCTCAATTATTATTATATTGAAATCCTTTTCTCTTATTTCTTATTCTTATCTCTTTCTTTCTTTTACATCCTTTTCTCTTTTCTATTTGATAAAATTTTGTTACATATAAAATTTTTATTTTGTTATATTAAAAAATAAAAATTCTTTTCATTATCATTACACTCTCTGAAAAAATATGTTAAATTACTATTTACACGCGTTTCTCCGCCTTTTTAACACGAGCATTTGCTCTAAAAAAAGGTGTATCACGATGTACTGTAATAAAAAGAAAATAATCTTAATGTAATGTAATAACATGTAATTGTAAATTTAATATTAAATAAAAATTAAATATTATAAAAAAAAAAAAAAAAATTACTTTTAGAAATATCATTGAAGAAGAAGATGAAGAACTGGGAATCAAACCCACAATCTCTTGTCTTAACGGGACAACGCCTCAACTTACTCGGCCATTGGGAATCTTTTTAAATAATTTTATTATTTTTTTTAAAATCGAAACGAAACCGCACAAGAGTCCCGACTGCTCCCAGCCGTCTGGAGCCAGTAAAAATATGGCATCCCCAAATGGTGATTATTGTGAGGCTGGAGGTAGTGGGGTGAGGAAGTATCTGGTTATTTTGATCTGGTTGCCAAACATGTCCAAAGTCATTTCAAGCAACGTTTTTATTCTGAATGGTGGTGTTACACCAGGGCAGTACTGAGAGAAAATTATGACAAAGTTCTAACGAATTTATTTAACCTAGATAGTGTCTCGGGTAAACAAATTCGATTTTTATACATGGGAAACCTTTTGATTTTTCTAAAAGTCTAAATGAATATTTTACTTTATTAGAAAAACTTTTTGAATAACTTTGAAAGTTATACCCATCATTATTATACATCACCAAAAAAGAAGATAGTAATAATAAATTAAATAAACAAAACACAGAAAAATAAACAATCCTGGGTTCAACTCTCAGTTGTGACCGTTACTTTTTTATGTATCTGCGTCTTTGTTTTTATCTGTATTATGTTTCGTTTAGATTTACTAATACTATCTTCTTCTACATTGATTAATTATATTGATCGGTATAACTTAAAAAATATTAAAATAGATATTCCAAAAATGTTGATTTTTGAAGTGAAACTTATTTATGCGCGTTATGCATTTTCGAGGACCGGAGTAAAACCGACTCATGACCGTCACGAAAAACCGTGATCATTTCGCTATAGGAGCCTAGCTAATATTATATACCTAGTTTAGGTCACTCTCCAAACTCAGCTTCGCGGTCTAGAGGCAGAGCGCCCGACTCTCGTCGTGAAGAACCGAGGTACGATCCCCGCTTTAACTATTTTTTTTTCTTTTTGTGATTTTTTTAATACGAGGAAAAGTGATAAAATGCTCTCGTGCTGCGACTTTTAGATATTTTGACTATATGGTATTTTGAAATATAGCTTACAAATCGAGCCGGTAGAGTCGCTCGGTATTTTGATTAATTATTTTTATTTGGAATCATTAAAATTACTAATCAAGGCCGATAACGCGACTAATTACCCTCGCAGACGTGCGTGACAAGTTTTTTTAGTAAAAAACACAGCCGTAAGAACACAGCCGAGTTTTTAAAAATTTAGAAATGTTTTTCAAATTCAGACTCCATACGGGTATGAGACTGTTAAAACACGATAGATCTTTTCCAAAACGGACAAATATACGGAAATATTTTAAAAAACGACAGATATGACTACACACTGTCGATATATCTTCGATTCGACCCTATATAAAGCGTTAACGAGACGTTATGTGATATTATTCATTTGCCGTGTTTGAAAACGATGTATACGCGGTTCTCGTCGCGCGAGATACCTCTCCTCGCGGTCTAGAGGCAGAGCGTTCGACACTCGTTATGCAGGACCCGGGTTCGAATCCCATATTTTTATAACTTTTAATTTTTTTTATCACATGCTACTTATAAATATGTCAGTAGATAGAAAAAAGAGAGAATGAAATGAAAAGAGAGAGAGAAGAATACTAAAAGTTTCACTTCCGTCGTGCGTAGGCTTGCCACACACTGTATTTTTTGTTTGTTAAATGTTTAACTACATAACGGGTAATTTTAAAATTTGTGTTAAGAAAAGATTTATAAAGCGTTGTTTACAAAGCTATAGTTAGAAAATGTACTTTGAGCTATCTTTTTAATATTAATATTTCATGTACCTACCATTAGATCAAGGTCCTCTAGTATGTATTATTGTGACAATTATACCAGTCTCAGGATATAACTCAGTTATAAATAGATTGCACACACTTGGGAACTTGTATCCTAAAATCGGAGATACTTTTAATATTCCCCTTGGAAAGTATAAAGCTGCACTAATAACACATTTTAAAGCCACTTATTTTAATGAGGTCACTACATAACAGGCTATTGTCATTGCCTCTTTTTTTACTGTTATTTTATTTGTTATGTTTTAACTAAATTTAATTCTTTAATTTTTCTCATCCAAATTTGATACTGCACTAGGTATATGTAAAAAAATAAAATAAAAACTTTGTATGTAAATGGCACTTGTGTCGTAAATTCTAAATAAATAAATTCATAAATTTAAAAAAAAAATGTAACAAAAGCTCTTCCCTAGCGCAGTAGGTATTTCTAAGGAATGGATTTGTCACCCTCCTATATCTTTTTTACTTACTCCGTTTTTTAAGATGTACGTTTAAGGTTTATTGGTAGTTGGGATTGTGACTCATCTTAAAGTTCAACACTAAGCAGGTGGTTTAATAATTAATCGTACGTTAAACTTGGGTCCCGAAAAGCCGTAAAGTAAAGCTTAACCTAAGTACAAAGTTATTTCTGGAATAGTACACGGCTTCCCAAACTAACGCATAAGTTTTTAGGGTAGCGAACAACTTATTCGATGAATCAAAGGGAAATTTTCCTGGTTTATGTAACGGGGGTCCTGATGTAAGAGATTTGTCTGTCCATGTTGTTCGGATAAACATAAAGAGTAAGGGTTTTCAATGTCACGCCCAAATAAAAATTCATGTCACGTTTTGAAAACAATGTGAATAGAAAGAAACTGAATCGTGTCAAATACTTAGAATAGTGAAGATTAGGATTGAGAAAAGTAACAAATCAAACATATTATAATAATTTTGAAGGTACACCAAAAAATGGCCGTAAATGGCCCAGAGCCAATGGATCTGTGACATTTCCGATTTGAGGAATTCTGTGAAGTTGGAGAGGGGAGGGAGAGGTGAAATAAAAATATTAGGAACTATCCAACTAATGCAATCTGATCTGAACCCTGATGAGACCGCCAACATAATCGATACGTACTGTGAAATGGCTTTGCCTACGTTAATTTATCCACATTTCTTACACGGATTTACCACAAATACGTCCAGGGATCTCATTTCTATAGCATTCAGTGAGTATTTCACCAACTTCTTCATAGCTTAGCCAGGATAATGGATATTTTCAATTTATTTATTTTTGAAAAAACTGCTTAATAATTAGCGCAAATTTTGCAATTTTCAGGAGAACAACTACCACAAAAATAAAATAAATAAAAAAGTTTAGTAAAGTTTGTTATGGCGTAGTTTTTATTCATTCCAGTCACTAACGACATTTACTTTTCTTTCTTACTTGCCAATCAATGTTATTATCTTCAATAAAAACTGTTTTACGTCGTACAAAATTGTACTGCCTGTAGTTTTGAAAAGAGCGGAATTTCAACGGGTCTCTTGTCAACGCTTCACAGTGAGATTCGAGACATTATATTTAAAATTCAAAGAAACGGAATTTTTAATGAATCACTACCGGAAAGCACTCCCCCTTCTGAATAATTAACTGTATCGTTAACGCTACTAAATTACTTGCCTTATTTTATGAAACGACTTGCGAACAATGCTACTAATGAGGCAAAATAGATTGTAAAGAATAAGTTTGGCAGAATTTTAACCAAAATGACGAGACGTTTTTAATTGATGTTTTGATGTCTCAAAATAAGATGTTTTTATAATAATCTCTGTTGTTCTATTGTGTAACATTTACTTTTTCATGGTATAGTGAACTATACCATTAAATATTTCACAATCCCAAAAACGGTATTTTTAAAGGGTAGTTTTTCTGTAATTTTGGAAAGTCTTAGATACATTTTAGGTGCTCCTGTGAAGACTCGTGTAAAAAGGCTGTTATAAAGGGCAAATGATCCCCGATTGCGCAGTAGTATAATTTGTGAAGTATTTTGGGGTTATATTATGCGGTGGGATTTATTTCGAAATAAAATAGGATATTTGGATCATATCATATTTTTTTAAAAGGAGAAAATGAAAGATTTCCAATGAATTGCGGTCGAGCTAAGTTTGCTTGGGTCATATTCTTAGGGAGCCAATAACTAAACACCCTTATACATTTGGCCACAACCACTGAAAAAGATCATTTGAAATATTTTAAAACTTTTTTGGATTTTCAAATAGCTACGTCAGTGACCGGATATAAAATCTAGTGAACATTCTCATGGTGAGGTCGATTCTAAATCACGTGGGCTTTTGGTTGGCACTTCAAAGGGTGTGGAACTAAATATTTGTAGGGTATTATAATTCAGGTGTAAGGGGATTACTCGTTAAACAACAATAGTCGCTTAGATGTATTTTTTTTCATCTAGTTATAGTTCCATTGGAAGTCACTGCATTGAACTTAGATTAAATTTTTAAAAAATACCATCCGTTCAAAAACGTTCAGCGTCTTGTACATATGCATGGGTTTTTATGAAATCGTCAACTAAGAAACACGCCACTTCATAAGGTGTTGAAGAATTTTAATATCTCGCGGAAGGTATATCATATAAGTTTAGCATTCCACCTGTGTCATACATGCCACAAACCTTACCACCAAACGAGAAGAAGAAATAACATTTCAACATGAATGAAATACCAGAATCAAACTGCTCTCAGAAGTGTACGTATAAATCTGTAAGTTTTAAAAACTTTCTGAGAAGTTGCTATTTTCATTATTACACTTTCCAGCTTCTTTGACAATGTTTCATTGTTCTCAACAATCCTTTGATGTGACTTTCTAAAAATAAAGTGATCTGAATAGTTAAGTACTTGGTTTAAAATAAGCACACAACTACAAAAAAGTAAAATAATACAATACTCTATAATTGTAGATAAGAAAAAACGTTGCTAAATAATTCAGACTAATTAATATTAATTAAATTCAATAATACTACTCATTTTACTGTGTTATATCTATCTAAATTGTTCAATTGATTCTGACAAAACACAAATCATCCCGAATCAGTCAGTTAGAAAACAAATTCCGATAGGTTGAAAATAAAGAATAACCAAATTCCAAGCAAAATGATTTTCCATAAAAACCCCTTAAAATAATTTATTCAGATTCTTTTTGAAAACCGAATCATTGCAGAACCCGGACATAACAGATGCTGAGAGGCCTTTACAATAAATCCAATAATAGATATTTAAAAAGAAATTCTAGAAATATTCTATCGCAGGCGAATTCTTTCACCGGTAGTTCGACAGAGAATTGATAAAAGTTTTAACATATTTTATTATTTATTAGTTCACGAACGATGTCGAAGAAGCGTGAATTTTTCTTCGTAATAATTTTAGACTTTTTAGGTTCGTAGATATTTTATTACGAAGAAAGCGAATTCGAATAAATTTAAGATTGAGTAATACTTGTTAAATACATTCATTCATTATAAAATATTCGCTAAATAACAATATTACGGTTGCATAACGATATTTAAAAGATGTCACTACACTGCCAAAATTACACACGGTTGGAATTACTCATTGACAAAATTACACGGGGAGAGAATTGCATCTACTAAAATTACTAAAACAGAACCTGACTTAACCTAACTGAACTTTTTTCAGAAAATGAAATTTACATAGCACACACAATACACAAGTTAAACCTATTAAAACCCGTTTTTTAAAGTGTGTTATTCCAGTGTATATAATTTAAGCCGGTATAATTCTCTCTGTGCGTAATTTTGGCAGTGTAATTGGTATGTGAAACACGCCGTAATTTCTCCCTGACACCAATATTAAGCTAAATCGTTCAACAAGGACGTTCATTCTAAGGTATTTAGTGGATATAAATTTGATATTAGAAAACGGTAAACGATAGTTATGGTAGGGAAGCCGCCATGCATTTTAGATTTACGGCAATTTAAAGATCAAAACTCATAAAATGGGTCATAAAACAACTTTAACGTGAATTTTTCACTAGTGTAGCGGGACAAAATCTGCTGTATTTCAGTAGTTTAGTGCTCATTTAATGAACATTTATTATTATTATTTAGTACTACACCACTTTAGCATCCCACCTGAATTATTGCACAAGTAAAGTTGTAAATGTTCGTTTGTCCACGAATCAACGAATTAACGTTTGAATTGCTTGACCATCCGCCTTACTCACCAGATCTAGCCCCAAGCGACTTCTTTTTGTTCCCTAATCTAAAAACTGCGCTCGGAGGACAGAGATTTTCGTCAAATGAGGAGGCAATCACCTTTGTGAACAATTATTTTGCAGAGAAAAACGCCGATTACTATTTGGATGGGTTAGAGAGATGGGAGCATCGCTGGGAGAAGAGTGTAGAGTTACAAGGAGACTATGTAGGAAAATAAATAAATAAACCTTGTTTTATTGTTAGGTCGGAAACTTTTTAGACCACCCTCGTATATAAATAAAAGTGTAAATGTTTGTTTAAAATCTTAAATCTCCGAAATTTCTTCACCGATTGATTTGAAATTTTAAAACAAAGTTGCATTTGAATACGTGTGTGTTTTTATACACCTATATTATATAGATATCACCTGTGACAGGTAAAAAAAAGAATTTTTTTAAAACAGCGCCATCTGTTGGACGTAAAAGCAACTCGCGCTATTGTTTCTCTAACAGATTGATCCACTGCAACGCGTGGCGGGGACAGGGGTCTAGTTTATTTCATAAAGTACTTATGCTTCGTAATATATGTTCTCTGGAATCCAATTTATAATTGTATACTCTTTTTAATATCTCACAGAAGAAGGAAAAAAATTCTCTAAGACCAATGTGATATTTGGGGATCAACATTACAAAAAACTCTGTATTTTGTATGAAATTTTTCCAGCTCATAGAATTCTATAAAATCGTAAAAATTAATTATTCCGTTGTAGTAATGAATCATAAAATTATGGCGCATGCACACAAATGAATTAAATGCACCCGCAACAGATACGAGAACAATTAGTTTCCTCCATGACAACACGAAACATTTTGACAGGCATTCGCAATGACTCACTATTCAATACCACTCGTCTAAGTTAGACAGGCGTGACGTTCATCTTCCACCCTCTCCAGCCTCTCCAGCCATTAAAACTTCCTGAAAACTGAAAGCCCTTCCTGAAGCCTCCGTCGCTAGATCACCCGAATAGTTCCATTAACAAAAAAGGACGCCGGCGCCGGGTTAATACACGGAATATTCCGACGCTCACGAATTGAATTAAATTACTTTCGTGTTGGATTTAAATTTAACATTTATACATATTCCCCGAGGGCTACATGGTAAAATATATTCACAATTCTTTTCATTAAGGCAAAAATGTAAATTGTTCCTGAGTGTTTTTTTTTAACAAGATTTTATCGACTGGCTTATAAATTGATCTAAAAAAAACAAATTGATGATATGACGTTATTGTTGTATGTTTTTAACAGTTTGGACTAAAAAAATGACATTTTATAAATAGCTTTGTACAGGTTAAACTTAAAAATTGATCCAACAAATTGACAATAATGTATGACGTTTCGGCCAATATGTTTTAAACACTTCGTGATATCGACACAGCGTTTTAGACCTGTTTTATAAATTAATTTGTACAGATCGTGTTTGTATGACTAAAAGTGAGTTAAAATGTAAATATTGGGCCTGTTAACTGATTAAACTGACAAAGTTATTGAAAGCAGCAAACAAGTAACGAATATGGACTTCTTCCTGAAATAGGCTTCTGGAATTCTTGGAAGTTAAGCACACATGACTAATTTAGCAATAATTGAACCAGAACCAATAGACGTGTTTCTAAACAATTTCATCTTGTTATTTTCAATGATAAACCAATGTTTACGAGAAAAGGATTTTATGCATAGCACAAAGGATAACGTACTATTTTTAGCAATAATATAATAATGCAGACAATAATTGTTTTATGCATGAAAAATATTGCTTTTCTTTAAATACTATTACTAGCGCAGACGCGTGAAAAAACAAGGAATATTATAATTGTAGGATTTGTGAAGCTGAACGTATTAATAAGAAAGAAATTGCCCCAGGAACACTGTCTTTTAAAAACAAATGTTGTCAACTTTAGATCCGACCAAAAATTTACCTATCGAATAAACACCGAATGCATACATTTAGTTCTTAGTATTAAAAATTCCCTAATCAGCAAAATTCACTTATTTTTATACTTTGACTAATATTCTACATGGCTTGCAAAATTTCTCAATTCTCAGTCGATATGTTCACAAACAGGTTATTGTTGGTATTTTCTATTTGTTTATTATTATCTTCTCACGTTATCTTCTTGTTTCATCCTGCTCGTGGCATGCTCATACTGGTTTATTTTCAAAATATAACAAAAATGAACATTGATTCTACATGGTATTTATTGTTAAAGATATTTTGATTGGGTAGGGCAATCTCACACATCCCGTAGAAGTTAGTGGGAAGGTTAGTGCAATCTCATACATCCCGTAGAAGTTAGTGGGAAGGTTGGTGCAATCTCACACATCCCGTAGAAGTTACTGGGAAGGTTGGTGCAATCTCACACATCCCGTAGAAGTTAGTGGGGAGGTTAGTGCAATCTCACACATCCCGTAGAAGTTACTGGGAAGGTTGGTGCAATCTCACACATCCCGTAGAAGTTAGTGGGAAGGTTAGTGCAATCTCACACATCCCGTAGAAGTAACTGGGAAGGTTGGTGCAATCTCACACATCCCGTAGAAGTTAGTGGGGAGGTTGGTGCAATCTCACACATCCCGTAGAAGTTACTGGGAAAGTTGGTGCAATCTCACACATCCCGTAGAAGTTAGTGGGGAGGTTAGTGCAATCTCACACATCTCGTAGAAGTTACTGGGAAGGTTGGTGCAATCTCACACATCCCGTAGAAGTTAGTGGGGAGGTTAGTGCAATCTCACACATCCCGTAGAAGTTACTGGGAAGGTTGGTGCAATCTCACACATCCCGTAGAAGTTAGTGGGGAGGTTAGTGCAATCTCACACATCCCGTAGAAGTTACTGGGAAGGTTGGTGCAATCTCACACATCCCGTAGAAGTTAGTGGGAAGGTTAGTGCAATCTCACACATCCCGTAGAAGTTAGTGGGAAGGTTGGTGCAATCTCACACATCCCGTAGAAGTTAGTGGGGAGGTTAATGCAATCTCACACATCCCGTAGAAGTTAGTGGGGAGGTTAGTGCAATCTCACACATCCCGTAGAAGTTACTGGGAAGGTTGGTGCAATCTCACACATCCCGTAGAAGTTACTGGGAAGGTTGGTGCAATCTCACACATCCCGTAGAAGTTAGTGGGAAGGTTAGTGCAATCTCACACATCCCGTAGAAGTTACTGGGAAGGTTGGTGCAATCTCACATATACCATAGAAGTTAGTGGGGAGGTTAGTGTAATCTCACACATCCCGTAAAAGTTAGTGGGGAGGTTAATGCAATCTCACATATACCATAGAAGTTAGTGGGGAGGTTAATGCAATCTCACATATACCATAGAAGTTAGTGGGGAGGTTGGTGCAATTTCACACATCCCGTAAAAGTTAGTGGGGAGGTTAATGCAATCTCACATATACCATAGAAGTTAGTGGGGAGGTTGGTGCAATATCACGCATCCCGTAGAAGTTAGTGGGAAGGTTGGTGCAATCTCACACATCCCGTAGAAGTTAGTGGGGAGGTTGGTGCAATCTCACACATCCCGTAAAAGTAAGTGGGGAGGTTAATGCAATCTCACATATACCATAGAAGTTAGTGGGAAGGTTGGTGCAATCTCACACATCCCGTAGAAGTTAGTGGGGAGGTTGGTGCAATCTCACACATCCCGTAGAAGTTAGTGGGGAGGTTAGTGCAATCTCACACATCCCGTAGAAGTTACTGGGAAGGTTGGTGCAATCTCACACATCCCGTAGAAGTTAGTGGGGAGGTTAGTGCAATCTCACACATCCCGTAGAAGTTACTGGGAAGGTTGGTGCAATCTCACACATCCCGTAGAAGTTAGTGGGGAGGTTAGTGCAATCTCACACATCCCGTAAAAGTTAGTGGGGAGGTTAATGCAATCTCACATATACCATAGAAGTTAGTGGGGAGGTTAATGCAATCTCACATATACCATAGAAGTTAGTGGAGAGGTTGGTGCAATTTCACACATCCCGTAAAAGTTAGTGGGGAGGTTAATGCAATCTCACATATACCATAGAAGTTAGTGGGGAGGTTGGTGCAATATCACGCATCCCGTAGAAGTTAGTGGGAAGGTTGGTGCAATCTCACACATCCCGTAGAAGTTAGTGGGGAGGTTGGTGCAATCTCACACATCCCGTAAAAGTTAGTGGGGAGGTTAATGCAATCTCACATATACCATAGAAGTTAGTGGGGAGGTTAGTGCAATCTCACACATCCCGTAGAAGTTAGTGGGAAGGTTGGTGCAATCTCACACATCCCGTAGAAGTTAGTGGGGAGGTTCGTGCAATCTCACACATCCCGTAAAAGTTAGTGGGGAGGTTAATGCAATCTCACATATACCATAGAAGTTAGTGGGGAGGTTAGTGCAATCTCACACATCCCGTAGAAGTTAGTGGGGAGGTTGGTGCAATCTCACACATCCTGTAAAAGTTAGTGGGGAGGTTAATGCAATCTCACATATACCATAGAAGTTAGTGGGGAGGTTAGTGCAATCTCACACATCCCGTAGAAGTTAGTGGGGAGGTTGGTGCAATCTCACACATCCCGTAAAAGTTAGTGGGGAGGTTAATGCAATCTCACATATACCATAGAAGTTAGTGGGGAGGTTAGTGTAATCTCACATATCCCGTAGATATTACAATTACACACAAGTAAGAGTATAAAACAGAAATAAAAGAGAGTAGCATAAGATAAAAAAAATCAATGAACACATTATGTACTCGTAATAGTACAAACAATTACAATATGCACCATCAAATTACTTTCTTTTAAGTGAAGGGGGAAAATTATTGATTTAATTGTAAGTAGAGTTGAATTAAGTACAAATTCAATTTGAAATATCTCTTTATGTCCTTAAGACACAATTCATATTTTTTATAGGCCTTATTTATATATAATTTGAGGCTAACAGCAATAATGGGATTATTATTTATAAATAACAACGTAAAACGGTTAATAGTGTTACGTAATTTAAAAAAATATTTTTTATGTGTATACCGTAAAAGGGACAACTGGAGCCAGTGAGTATTGTGCAGCTGAAGGTAGTGGAGAGGGGAAGGAGATAGGGAAGAGGAAGGTGGGGGAGTACCTGGCTAATCAGATCTGGTCACCATACACGGCCAAAACCATTACCAGCAACGTTTCAATTCTAAATGATGGTCTGACACTAGGACGATAATAAGAGTATCTTCCACTCTGGAACGTGCCGCAAGTATACTTTATATTATTTTTAATATTTAATATAATAATTTAAAATAAAATAACAGCGCTTGTGTGGCTTGCAGTCGAATGACACGCGTGGGTCGACAAACAACTCATTTTGGGTCGTCGTGTGGCACAAACTGGACTTTTATAGGAAACCAAAAGCAGCGTAAATTACGCTCGTTTGGTCTCAACCTTAATACGTGATGAGTAGTATTGACATTAGGCAGTACCTACTTACAGAAAAGTATTATTTGCATAGTACCACAATGACGCAGCTGAAAAATTATTATCTAGTTAAAGCGGATGGAAATGTTGGGTGACGGTTACCTTACATTTATATTATTTATATCACAGATACCGGAATTATTATTAGATCTAGAAAACGGATTCTAGGTATAAGTGAATCTGTATTATACTAAAATAAAGTCGATATCCGCGTCAACCTGTTTGTGCGCTTCGTTCTTCTGAAATCCGCAACGGATTTTGATAGGGTTTTCACTATCACATTTAGAGAATTTCTTCCGGAAGTTTTACATATATAATGCATGCATATTATATTTAAAGAAATCAAATAAAAATCCAGCAACACCGGGTGCACGTCAGCTATTATATACAGGGTGTATCGGCACGTACCCGACAAACTTTAACCAGCTATTCCTTAGCATATTTGGAGTAAAAAATCTAATGTGCACTTTGCTGTCCGGTAACGTTTTTTTTAATAAAAAAATTATTATTCATATTTTCACCACATGTCACCACTGTTTTATCCTTTGTCAAAGTTTGAAAACCCATCTGGCAATATTTTATTCGAATTCCGTTGAATAATGCACGTGTGTACCTATATTGGCGCGCTTTTACAATCACAACGAAATGGCACGGCACCATTCGTCTCATTTTTAACTATTATTATTTAGTGTGTGCGAAAGAGCGAAGACGCTTTTCGACATACTTGCTTATAACAGCTGTTGAACACGAAAAGCAATGCCAATGACAGTGATGGAGTGTGGAAATTTTTATTTTTTTTGTTTTTAATTGAAAAAAAAATGCTACCGGACAGCAAAGTGCCCATAAATTTTTTTACTCCAAATGTGTTAAGGAATAGCTGGTTAAAGTTTGTCGGGTTAGTGCCGATACACCCTGTATATACATATATGAATCCACGTTGTTGCCACGCAATACGACTTCCTTTTATTTATTTCTGAATATAATAATGGTGACTTGTGCCTGGGTTCATGGGTTGAGGTTTGTCAAGGTCTCGGTGGCGTCTGTCCATAAGCTGAGTGGTGGGCAAGATCCGGAGACCTTGACCTTTAACTTCTTCAGGACTCTTCAGACCCTTGCAGCTCAGTAGGAGGGATAGATTCATACATCCGTCACTTCTGGACACACTTACCCTTTATACCTTTTTCCTTCCCAGAACTTCCTCTTCTTCCTATCTTTGAAAATACTCACTACATAGCACCCCAAAAGATGATATAGACCTCGAGGAAAATTATTTTCATCAGGGCCTTTTATGTGGAGTAAAAAATTGTCACAAATTTAAAAATTTCTGAGTAGGAGTGTAATTTTTTTGAAAAGGATAAACAGTGATTTTCTTGCTGTTATTTAATGAATACGTCTATTGTATTTTTTTATCCTTTGTCGGAGCGCTTAGATTTCATGATGTCTGATAATTACAGTTGATGAGCCCTTTAGAAATCAAGGTTTTAAATGAATTTCTGCAGGTTATTTACGATACTTTTATCTTAGGGAAAACAGTGTATAATGTGGTTGGTATGTGCAATTTACTTACCGAGAAACCATTTATAGATTTTCGCATTTTACTTATACATTATGGATTATAATATAATAGTGAAATAATGCTCATTAGAATCAAAATTGTGAACAAAAACTTATTATATAATGAGCAGTAATTGTTGATTGAAGTTTTAGTACATATTGAACTATTTTGCGTGTTGGAAATAAGCCCACATAGCTCAGTAGTCTCAGAGCACCTGACCGGACACCAGAAGGTGTGGCTTCAATTCCCGTCGGCGGCATTGTTTTTACTCGGGAGATATTTTCAATTTGTATGGATATTTCAAGCGACTAATTATAGCTTATAATGATTTGTTATCGTTTGTGCTATTCATAAAAAACCTTTTCTTATAAACTTAAAAAACAATAAAAAAATAAATGTTATTTTATGTTGACAAAGTCTTTTAAGGGAAGCATTTTGATTTGAATTACTTGTTGATTACGGTGTTTTTATTAAAAATATTACACGAACGTGTGTGCCGTATGGGTACTTTCAAATCAATTCTGTTTAATAATTCAGGTCAGTCAATACTGTCAGTAATATTGTTAACGATTTTACACACCAACATCGAATCTGAAATTTGTCTACGTAACTGGCCAATATTAATATAATAACAGAACTTGAATAGAACATTCACATAACTTGAAAATCAACATTGAAATTTGATGAATTGTTCAAATTCTTTGAAACAACTCGTGCTTAATGAATCAATTTTGAAAAATACATTTGCATCCAGATAATTATTAAGGGCAAACGTAAGATACGTTGTAATCTACGCGTTCATAAATTGCGTAAATTGAATTTTTTTACGGAAACCCATAAGCAATATGAGGATGAATACATAGTTTTTAGTTATTGAAGACAATATAAGCGATTCCTAAACGAATATTTGAAACGGATAAATCAGAAAAAGATAGGTCACATCTAGGACTCGAACCCAGAACCCTTGCCTTGCCGGGGCACCGCTCTACCAACTGAGCTAATGGGACCCTATCTCCTTTGGTCATGACATAACTGTATCATATTTCGAATAAGAACTACCAACATTGCCTTCATTTTCCTTACCGCAGATTTTAATTGGCTGTCTTTATGTATGATCACAAGATTCAACTCGAACTAAATGCAATCTAGACAGTGTCTTAGATAAATATACCTTATTTTTATTTTAATGTGCGACATCTATTGACTTTATCTGCAAGTCTAGGATGAATATTTATTTTTTGGAATAACCTCATGAGTAAAACCTCAAATTGTAATATTTAATTATTGAAGACAATGCAAGGGTCCAGGGTTCGAGTCCTAAATGTAACCGTATCATTTTCTGTTTCAAGTATTCGTTTAGGAATCGATAATATTGTCTTCAATAATTAAATATTACAATTTGAGGTTTTACTCATTAGGTTATTCCAAAAAATAAAATATAGATTTTTCTTTCTAAAAAGTATATTTAGACTAATTAAAACAGGACCATACCATAAAAATATTTGATTTAGAATGGTTTCAAAATTTTATTAAACGTTTTTCAACTTTAAAATTTGCGGTAAGCACCATATTTTATTTTTCTAGACGTTAAATTTGTAACTTCCCCAGGGATCCCTCTAGAAACATTTTAAATTTTAGTAATACGTTCATCAGAAATAATTAAAATAAACCCTACGGAATGATCGATATACTATTCCTGCTAGGGCAAAGTCGACCGTAGGTCCGTCCATTACGCCTGGACGTGCGCTGAATATTGTTTTTACAGGACTTCATCACTTATGTCGTTAAGATTTTATCATCCAAATTTATTTTAGAGATTTGATAAGGAAAGTTTAACCGCAGGTGTATCCAATACACCAGAGGCAGCGTATCAAATTTTTGTGCACGGCTGCTTCACTTACGTCATTAAACTTCTGGCTTTATTTTAGGGTAAACGATGTTTTTTACATCTGTAACTGAATAGTAACTTAAAAACTGCAAACACGAATAAATTTTATATTTAGAAAAAATAAATATACTAAAACTTGTTATACTCATTTTTGCATTTTCACCGCCAGTAACTTGAATAGTCTGGAAATCTCAGTGCAGAGCATAACATTGAAAATTATCACTTTGGTGGTTATTGCGGTATCAGCAGTCAAAATAACAGCAGGACAATTAAATTAATGCCGTGTGAAATAACGTCGTCATATTTGACATTCAAACATAAATTTTGTGGCAAAAATATGATTTATGCAAGCACCTAGTACCACGTTATATGATAAGGATATGTATTAGCAGTTGCATGTAATGCATTCTTTTTTTAGATAAAATAAATAAACGTGTTGTTACCACGGAACCATACAAATGAAAACTAAACATTATTTTATTAGACCCATTATAAGATAGGTATACTGTGATAGAAAATATGCTAATTTAAAAAGTAGATAAGAAAAAAATCTTGCCAAAATTATAAAGGTTAAGATTGCAAATTGAATATCCTAGATCTATTGAAGATCCGAAAAAAAAAGTTGTTTTATATTTTTAATTTTAAAATGAAGGCAGCGGTTAGGGGGAGGAGATGAGGGAGAAGAAGGTGGGGAAGTGCCTGGCTATTTAGAGCTGGTCACCAAACACGGCCAAAGCCATTTCAAGCAACGTTTCAATTCTGAATGATGATCTAACCCCTGGGTGATACTGACAGTATCTTCCGCTCTGGAACGTTCCGCAAATATACTCTTCATTATTTTAAATGAGTAATTTGTGAAATAAAATTTATTTGCGCACGCCGGCATTTGAACCCGCCATCTCCAGCTTGATATTCGAGAGCCTTACCACTCGACCATGGATTTCGTATAGTTTAGTGGTAGTGTTTTATAAACACATCAATAGGAGAACCTGTGCTGAGGAATTCGCATATTTTTTGTTGGCTAAAGAATAATACCATTGTTTTGGTTTGATATCTTTTTATAAACATGTAAAATTATGTTATTTTGTATGTTTAGAGATCACTGAACATAATGATTAGTTTTCATCAGGAAAAAAAAAGTTTTCTTAACAATGGATGACGGAACTAATTTGTTATACATGACCACTAAACAGTGACACATAAATCACAGGTTTTCATGATCTAATATTAAAACTGGTTGTTGTTAAGACGATAAACAGTACCGAGGAAAATCGATAAAAATATTAAAATAATTATGCTAGAAAATAAACCAAACACGTAATTTTTTCGAGTTTTAGCTCTGTCGGATGTCGGATCGTAAGTGAGTAGATTTCCAGTTATTTCACTATCGAAAATATTTAGTAGTATTTAAAAATGAAAGTAATTGAGATTTATATATTTGTATATACATTTTTCCTGTCTTCGAGGACAGTAATAAAAAATAATATAAACATTTTTATCAAATCTAAAAAGTCATGCCTTTCAGCTAACTTCAGACGGAAAAATGGTCAAATTTCAGAAGTATAAGACACTCATATAATTCAATCACAAAAAGATACAAAAACAACACCCCTTCCCAGAAGTAAAGCATTTGTTTAACTTAGGCCGGGTATATCGATTGATTTAAAGCTTGGCTTGGTTGGAATGTCGAGCTTAGCGCGGCTTGGAATACAATCTCTTTAAATAGATATCAGTAATATTACACGTGTTGTCTTTGATTTTAATGAAGGAATATGCTTAATTTTTCTGTGTAAAACCAAATAACTGTCTACGTGAGTGGTATATCTGTGCTCTCTACTGTCATCAGAATATCGAGAGCATCGAGAGCTCCCAAAATGTCAAATGTTTTAGGCGGGATTAATTTAGGAGTTGATTTTTTGATAAAGTTCAGTACATCAGTACGGTGCTGATTGAATTTTAAATAGTATTTGTGTGCTGGAGTCAATGCACTAATTATGAAAATATGACGAAGAAACCGCTGAAAACACCGTCAGAACATTGGGAAATCCCTCCTATAACTTACCAGACTTTTTGTCCATTTTAGATTTATTATCAATTATAATAATAATAATAATAAAAACGTTTATTTGACAATAATTTTTACATGTTTGCATATAGTTTGTATACATACATTTAGATAATTATATTGTCAAAAGGGCAACTGCTCAGCTGTACATTCCGGATTTCTCCGGGAATGTAGCTGGTTTTCAGCAGTGCCTTTAATATAATGTGTTATAAATCGTTTAATTTAAATAAAAAAATTAAGTAATAATTATATAATTCAATTTTTCAATTAATAATAGATTTAATTTAATTTTTAATTAATAATTTAAATAAAACATCAAAATTCAAACTAATTCAATAAATGAAATATAAAAAATACAAATTTCTTTAAAATAAAATAAAATATAAATTCAGGATGAAATTGACATAAAATACACAGATAAAATAAAATAAAAAATAATCACAAGTAGGTGTCCCTTTCATTTTAAATTCGATCAATTATGATGTTGTTCGGTTGACTGTGCTGTCAGCAACCATTCGCTGCAGAGCTTCTTAAAGCACTGCAACGATATTGTTGTTCGAATAGGCAGTGGTATTTTATTCCAAAGTTTTGACGATGAGTAGCTAAAACTACCCTCAAAAACAGCAGTTTTATGTTTGGGGAGAACAAGTAAATGGTCTCTTTGGCGTGTACTATGTGCATGTGAGTCACGGGACCACTGCATTCCGTCAAACAGATAGGAAGGAACCTTTGAATTCATCAAGTTGAACAGTTGACACATTTGATGTAACTTCCTTCTGTTCGACATATTTAGTATTCGATGCCGATAGAGGTAAGGCGAGATATGCTCGCGTCTCGGGACATTATAGCAATATCGGACATATGCATTTTGGACTCGTTGTACTTGTTTTTGGGTTTTTTTCAATAAAGATGGACCGTAAACTGAGTCTCCATAGTCCAATATTGAGAGAACAAGACTATCAGTAATAATCTTGCGTAGTTTCACTGATATGTTATCTCTTATATTGTACAATAGACGAAGCCTCGAGTAGCACCACTGTGACCTGTTTTTAACATGTTCCTCATACCTCATAATTAATAACCTCTAATTAATAACATCAAAATCCCATAGCGAGGATACGGACCGACTGATATACTGGGCCTTAGACTTTGCTCTTCTAAATAGTAATTTTCTTGAACATCCTTCTTTCATAGAATTAAAGAAGACAAAACTATTGTTTCCTTCATTAAAATTAATAAGCGTTTAAAACAACGGTCAGCGGCTCAGTTGGCATCGCGTTTGGGTCTCACCCGGGCGTGGTGTGTTCAATTCCTCGGCTGACTAAGTCCTCCATCACAACACAAGCAACATTTTCCGCTTATTACGGGGTAGTAGAAGATTTTAAAATATTGTCAGGTTATTATTATTATTATTTATTAAACCATGCGTTGTTTATGTGAATTTTGTACATCCGTAATAATATTCATATATATTTTGACAGCAGATTTATGATGACAAGGAGTATCACATAACTTACATCGTTTGTAACGGTGAATTATTATATTATGTAAATGAGGCAAATACCTACACATTATTAAATAGTTTGCAAGCTCTTGTGTTAATGGATTACTCCATATCGTAGTAGCGTAATAATTTATTAGTGGTAAAGCGTATATAAGCTTCGAAAGTGTCTCAGAACCTATTCTACCTCAAAAATAGCTATTTCATAACAATTTTATACCTTAAGTACACAGTATTAACTCCACACTCGAAGTTTCCTTCAGGACCTGTATTAAGGTGCATCCTTAAGACCATAAGATAGATTTAATAAACTACAGCAAATAGTTCCACAGATGCGCTGCAATAGATCCGATTTCTTAAGGCGAAGTTTAATGCCAAATCACTATTTTGATTAATCTTTATAACGAATTGGTGTACGTTATGAATTCCAAAAAATATGCTTTAGATAAATTGAAAGTTTTCCTATCGCTTCGCTTGAGTAGAATACAAAATACAAAATTAAATTACTCATTAAAAAATACAGTATTATAGCTAAGATGTAAACTACTAAAAAATATTTTCTTTCAATAGAAATGTATGAACGCATAAAAGAAACAACTCGTTAAAAATACAGTATTATAGCTAAGATTATCTGTGACAGTTTCACTTGATTAACTTTTTTGCTTTCTTATAAAATTATTTACAAAATAAATAAAAACCAGTTTTGTGCTTGAAATCGAACGTTTCTAGACTCCCTTTGTCAAGCGATTTTAATGCCTATTACCTACGATATAAGATATACCAAGAATATAAAGATTTTTAAATATTGAAGACAATATTAGTGATTTCTAAACGAAAATCTGAGACAGAAAAATCAGAAAAGGAAACGGTCACATCTGGGACTCGAACCCAGGACCCTTGTCTTTCCGTGACAGTGCTCTACCAACTGAGCTAATGGGACCCTATTCCCCTCGGTCACTTTTAACTGTATCATACTTCGAATAAGAACTACTAACATTGTCTTCATTTTTTCACCGCACATTTTTACTGGCAACTATCTTTATGTATGATCGCAAGATTCAACCCGAACTAAATGCAATCCACACTGTCACGGAAAGACAAGGGTCCTGGGTTCGAGTCCCAGATGTGACCGTTTCCTTTTCTGATTTTTCTGTCTCAGATTTTCGTTTAGAAATCACTAATATTGTCTTCAATATTTAAATATTACAATTTGAGGTTTTACTCAATAAAGTTATTCCGAAAAATAAATAAAGATTTTTGGCTTGTAGCTTCCTCTTAAGAAACAAATGTCAAAATATTTTTCCAATCTTCCGGCTGTTCAACTGTGTAGAATGTATCAATGACGCTAGTTCTTCGGAGCACCTTTCTTTGAAATATCAGCAGAATAAGAGTTTGAAGTTTAAATGAATTAGTGGATACTTACATATTTGTCTAGCATCCAGCTGGCGGGGAAGATGAGAGGGATGTAGGTGATCATGTAGATCATTGAAGTCCAGTTGACCCAGATAGCACTCACATTGTAGTACTCCATGATGACATCGGCGATGATGGAGTACTGGATCCACTGCATGGCATTGGAGGCCGAGTACAGCACGAAGATGGCCAGCACCAGCCATCGCCTCGTGTACAGCTTGTACTCCGTCGGCTTGCCCAGACTTTTGATGGCATCCGGTGTACTGGGCTTATCGGGAGTCTCCGCGTCGAAATCGTTCTTCATGGCGTATGTAGAGTTAGTCGTCATCCTGACTTCTGTTATCTTTTACTCTCGATCGAGCACCCGTTCAAGGTCACGATGTTCTTGACTCCGTTCAAAGTCACCCGAATTGGGTTTACTGCGGTACTGCCGGCTCGCGGCTAGACGCGATGCAGACAGATATCTGGTAGCGTGAACTAAAATTTGATTCCTCGACGTGAGTTTATTCAAATTAAACTTGTTGATTTAAATCACATTATCAATATCGGCAGCGCGTGCTAAATTTAAAAAAAAAATTAATGAATATATCACATATGTTCACAGCGAGACAATAATACTAACTTGTTTTCAATTTTTTTTTAAAAGAGAATTTTTGCGATTTAAAAGAGACTTCAAGATGAACTAAAAGCTCCCACACGAACACTGATGGTAAATAAACAAACACAAAACTATTTTTAAAATTCACGCTCAGTTTGATCCAAGGTTTTGCTGCATGCAGATTCGGTTATTTGCAAAGACAAGGAATCTTCTTGATGGACGGGGACTTTTTGATTCTGAGGCGTCTGAAAATCACAAAAAAAAAAACAGTTTAGAAAAAACAAAATTGTTACTTTTATAATTTTTGGCGGCAAATTTTGTGTTGGACTGACGCCGTGCGGTGCGCACACGCGGACTCAAGAGCGCTCTGAGTAGGTACTAAAACAAAATGACAGCTGAAATAATGTGATCGATATTCATAATAATTGGTTCGTGCCACTTGGAGGGGTAATTGAGAGGTGGCGCGATCTCCTACCGAAGCAGTAATTTGGTCAATTGTTGCGCCGACAACCACGCGGCATGCCCGGCGAACCAACACTAATACTAAACTTCAAACTTATAACATGAATACGAAGCGAAACCAGCGTCAGAGGCAAGTTAGCGAGCAACAGTCAGCCATACATACGTACACCGCGGTATTTGATGATTAACTCACCGTCATAAGGTGTATTTACCCATCGCAGTATATTGGTACTGACTGCAGCTTAGAGTTACAGTCTGACAAGTAAATGAGGAAACATAGGGGGCACTGCAATCGTTTAAATTGCTTTCAATAGCAATACCGAGATGGTTCAAAGGTAAAAAAAGTAATAGTGTTGCAGGAAGGAGTTTGAAAGTTGAAGAAACAGTCTGACAAACAAATAATATAGATATACATAAATAAAAGGCATTTCTTCAGATGGCTAAACCAAGATAGTTCAGAAGTAATCGAAGGCGAACTATGTACAAAAGGGTTCCATGATAACTCAACACAGTGACAATTCAACACACTTTTAAAAAGTTATATAAAGTCATTAGAAACGATGAAAAAAAAATGTATCCTAACCTTACCTACCCAGTTAATAAAGTTTTTGTTTCATCACTTTCCATGACTTTATATAACTTTTTAAATATGTGATGAATTATCATTGTGATGATTTATCCGGTCATCGTACAAAAGCATATTTTTCACAATATGTACACCATTTTCAGAAATTATTGTTAACTACCTACATTTTAAGGCAATTTAAAAATTGAAAATTATATTTTTTAACGCCTTGTAATCGAGATAATTTTGAATGATTTTTGATGCTTTGTTTATAACACATTAAAAATAAATAATTTCGTGAAAGACAAGCGCAATTTAAGAATTAAAACGAAATAAAAATGTCAGATATCAAATTGCCAAATATGGGAGTCAAGCATAACCTCACACCTGAATACATGCTATATATTTTACAAAATTGTCTTTACTCGGTGTTGTCATAGTCATGATAAAAATTGTTTCACTTTAATACTGTGACGTACTAGATATACGCCAATTATACGTTAAAACACTACTAAACAACATTTTTGACAAAAAAATTAAATCTCAACATATACAAAGAAACACTAACAGACCAGTTAGACAAGCGTACAAAGAAAACATAAAAACTCCGACAGTAAATTCAAGCTTTGGACAAAGACACTACCAATACCATGCTATAAAAGCTTTCAACAGTGTAAAACCTGAAATTAAAATTGAGGAACATAAAAATAAATTCACACACAAAATTACAAAATGGATTAAAGAGCAAAAAAGACAATATTACCAAAATGTCGTAGCATAAAATAAAAATAAAATAAAAATAAATAAAACCTACACGTAACACACAAACCAATATAAACACACATCACTCACAGATTATTTTCAATGTATTATTTTTTTAATTTTAAATATATTATTATGTATTATGTATCTTTAATTTTATGTATTCTTTTCTCTTTAAATTTATTATGTAGATTATATTTTCATATTTTAAAATGAAGGCCTCAGCACGGGCAAGCCACCCAGTGAGGCCTACATTACTGGAAAACTTAAAATGTAAAAAATATTGTACCAAATAAATAAATAATAATAAATACATTTTTACATTTTATTGCCAAACTGTACTGCAGTTTATACATATCTTTGAAATCTTACTACATAACCTACAAAAACTAGGACGGAATATCAGGAAAATCTAGATAAGATAACCTCGACACAAGCAACAACGATAAGTAGGTTAAATATTTTTAGCACATGAACAAGAGACACGTCAAAAACTTTTTTCTGAGGAATCATTACGCGAGCGAGACTCGTGTTCACTTTAAAATCTATAAGTATTATTTTTTCATTTCTGTGTGCAAACGTTGCAACATTTTTTTTATTCACTGAAGAAATAAACCGGTAGAAGTATCTTGTGGGCGTGTCCGTTTGTTCGAAATAATGGGTCAACTTTATCTTATTTCCTAGAAAATTACTTAATGATTTTCAAATGGGGAAAATCTTCAAAATTATCAAACATTGACCTCTTGGTTGTCTGGGAGTCGAGATGTCTTATGTAATTTGACAACATAATTTTTTTCAAATAATGACAATTATCACGATTCTGGGAATTTCCATTCATTGATTGTACAGGGTTTTCCAATAAGAGGTGTTATTTTGATATTCAATCGTAAAAGGTCAATGGTTTCGTTGCTTGTGTGGAATGTAACGGCGTCTTGTTGAAAGTAAACGTTGTCCAGATCAATACCATCCAATTCCGGCCTGTTTCACAGCCTCATTTTCGAAAAAGTAAGGTCCAATGACTCCGCCGGACCATAAACCGCACCAAACAGTCACACTTTGAAGATAAAGAGGTTTTTCAACAATAACTCTTGGGTTTTTCGAGCCCCAGATGCAACAATTTTGCTTGTTGACGAAGCCACCGAGGTGGAAATGGGCCTCATCACTCAAGATGATTTGCATTTGATTCACTCAAGTGAATTTTAATAATTTCAATGCGTTGTTGAATGTTGAATGAACGTGTATCGTTCCATTTTTATTAATGGCGTAGTTTCTACTTGTCAAAAAATGACAGATTCAAAAGTAACATCTACCGAAATAGCGGGCTATTCAAAATAACACCTCTTATTGGAAAACCCTGTATTATAACAATTTTAAACTAATATAATACTAAAGAAACAAAAGAAGACATGCTAATTTAAACCAGTCGTCATAATCATGCTGCCTCTTTCATACACGAATGTCTCTTTTATACATTTAGACCTACGTTCATTTCATAAAAAAACGGTGCTATAAAAGTGATCCAAACATTATTATTATAATTAAGGATCTTGAATATTAATTGCAGGTTTATGATAAATCATTGAATGATGCTTTGCTAATATTTCTACTAATAGAAAAATCCAAATTTTGTAATAAATATTATCATTGACTAGTGGACTCCGCACTGTTGCGCTATTGGTAACGAGCAAAGATATTAGAAGAACGAGATGTGCTATGCGCAGTTCGTACTGAGTGGAATTGTTTTGCCGAGTGTCGCCGGTTTTGTTCACCAATACTACTGCACACCTTCGCTTGCGCTAAGGTATCCGCACTAATACATAGAACAGATTTCTGTGCGTACACGTCCCGATACCGTTCAAAGTACCCTAATTAGGTAGTACTCCGGCTACGGTCCGGCGGCCAACATAGCATATCTCGTTCTTCTAATATCTTTGGTAACGAGCAACTCTGAATTCTTCCACCATTCACTACTACATACCACAATTTTACTTTTAAAAAACTACATTACATCGACTTTAATAGAAAGATATTCTTCGGGCGTCCCAGACTTCTTCTATCATTCAAACCACTCTCCAAACACACCTGGCACTAATAAGAACAAACTCTGAAACATTCAGCGATATCAGTCGACTACTTTTTGAGTTTTACGAGCTGAAACATAAGCGGGCTCGATTTTTACGTATTAAGATTACTTGCATTCAGTTCTTGGCAATCTTCGCCTGAATTTTAGTAAAAATTTTAGAAAAAATATATATTTAGCACGAACAATTGGGTGACTGATCTAATATTTTACTAATGAAACGTATATTTAAAAGTTCCATCAGACCTCTCACAATTTTGGAGTTTTTGCTGCTTCAAATTTCACGAAAACAGATTTTCTGCTTAATAGTTGTTAAGATTGCAAATTGAAAGAGAGTTCAATGAAATAAAGTAGGGCGAATTCAAAGGGTTTCAGATGAAAAGAATTCAGGTTTTTCAGAATTGCAAACTGTTCAAAAACCAGTAAAATGAGAGACTTAGAACTATGGTAGGTAGGATTACAGCGGAAATTCCAGTTGTACCATTAATTTAGCATTCGCGTCTGTCCCGGTGTGATATGAGACATAAATCATCTCATCTGCCTACTCGCGCGGGACTTGTAGATGGGTGATTTAACTCAGTTGTTGGCATGCTATTATTTATTAGACGACCATCAAACAGGAAAATAATACGATGATCTAACAACCTAACCACAACCTAGAGAAGGCCGGATGAGAACTGTGATTTATCTCAATTCTCGCACTCTGTGGCACGGACAGGACCGAAATGAGACAAATAAAATAAAATAAACTTTTTTATTTTATTTTTATGTCATACCTCGCGATAGCACCCCTGTCTGTACAGCGAAACGGCAGGGGAGCTATGTCGCCACCCGGTTGTGCACCGTTGTAAGGTGAGTTAAGATAGAAGCTGTAAGGAAGGGATTTATTAATGCGGGTCTACAAATGAGAAAAAATAGGTGCCGGTAACTCTTTCCACATGCGAGCAGTCTTACACAAAAACGAGTCGAAGAAGCGGTCCGTTCTCATGAAGCAAACATCAACTGAGAACGGATGTTCCACTAGTGTACTATGAGGTTCAAGCACGTGCACCGGGGATCAATGCTGCTAGCTCCTCAGAAGAGGCTCCATAAAATAGGTACCTGTAGAACAGACTCAGCATGCCCACATTGCGTATGTGTCAATCAGATGGACTGCCCTCCTATGCACAAGAATTGTGGGGCTCCAGCCCAGAGGTGGCTCCCAAATTCAATTGTTAGGTGTACTTAAATTCAATATAATAACTAAAATCAAAATATTATTTTGATTAATTTTTGAGTTATTATGCCGTGTTACGCTTCCTACTTCTTACAACGATTCGGACAGCGTCACCGCAGTTTGTGGTGAGATGTGTGGTTATGTATGAAGAGGTGACACCATTTTGGGCGCGTTAAACCTCTTAGGTTCGGTATTTTAGAACAGGTAATAATTATTTAAATTAGTGTGAATTTCGGCATTTAGCTACACGCTAAGCACATATCTATTAAGCTTAGCCCGTCGCACAGTGGGCTGAAAATCGCCTTTCATAGACATAGAGACTTGAATTTTCAAGGGTATTTTTTTTGGCTAGAAATGGATTCTGCTGATCATTACTATGCTATAAAATTTCGTACGAAGCAATTGCGTGTACAAATGAAGGAATTATCATTTTTTAAAGAAAATTTGTATGGCACTGACATTAAAAATGAGGCTATCTCTGGAATCATAAGGTTGGCCATTCTATCCTTACACACAGATATACTAATATTTATTTTTATTTTTTGACATACTTCGTATTGTGGCGCAACTTGCGATTTTTTTTTTAAATACTCAAAGTTGAAAAAAACACTTTTTAATGTTGATGATTCATTTTAATGCTTAAATGCTTTTAGGCTTGCAGTGTAAATAAAATATTGTAAACTAGACAAAGCATACTCACATGTAAAAGAATCCATTTCTAGCCAAAAAAATACCCTTGAAAATTCAAGTCTCTATGTCTATGAAAGGCGATTTTCAGCCCACTGTGCGTCGTCTCTATAACATCTATATAACAAATAATCACGATAATACTTTTGGCTGTGAAAATCTCAAATCATATCTAACATAAGAAATGTATATATTTATTCAAGTGAATGAAGTACAGGAAACTGTGATTCTGATGTTGTTTTTTTATGAAAGATTATGTAACATTGTCAACGATCTTTAACCACTGGAGCGTTTTTCGGCAAATTATGCCAAGTTTGAAAAATGTTTTGAGCGATCGCTTTTCATAATGTGCCATATTTATATAACCTAAAAATATAGGATAGGCGGTAAAATGTAGGTGGATTCATTGGCTTTAATCTGTTTCATATTATTATTTTGAGGAATGGTATTAATTACATAATATAAATTTACAAATAAATAATACCGTTTAAAAATAGATATTGATATTTTAACTTACATTAGTAACACATTGTAATCAAAATAATCTTATTTGATACATTATCGCTTAGGCACCATTCTTGTCGGCACGACATAAAAAGAGTGAAAAATAAAATTTAACCCTTAAATGCATGATTTATTAATTTTTCTGGAAAAACATATATTTTGTAGATATTTACATGCATATGCAAGGAAATATAAAGATTTTATTTTTTTTGTAATTTTTTAATGATATTTGATTAAAAAAAATTGTTGCAGATTTACAACATAATGTATTTAATAAAAAATAATATGAACAATTTACGTATGAAAAAAAAAATAAAAAACCTAAAAAAATTTCTCAAACTAATAAGTGTACCGGAAAAAAACGAGTTATTACATATAAGTATTGTATTATTGTATCTACTTACCTAAGAAAATCAAAATAATAACAGCAAAACCAAAGTGTAATTCCAACCTCCAACCAATTTTCGAGAATCTTCACTTTGTTAAAGAAAAAGTGACATTTGACATTCGCGAAAGAAAAAAAAGGTGATGCCACTCGATAAAATATATTACCGTGAACTTGATAATTCTAAAACGGCATGCATTAAGTATACACCAAAGAGTTAATGGTGGTTTGAACGGTATGTTGCCGTTTTGCAACAGTATGCATTTAAGGGTTAATGAAAATGATCAATACCCATGTTTTAGAACCAATGGTTTCTTCATCGGCATTCAACTTGTGATGTTTTGGACATCCACAAAAATAAACGATAAATAATAAAATAACGTGCTCTAAAAATTTTTTGTTTAAACAACGACGGAAGATTTATTGACAGACAGGCCTTGAGTAAACAGATTCCCACGGGAAAGGAGAGACCGGAGGACAGTCGAGTTTGGAACTTGGGTGGATTGACAGCCCCGAGAAAGGGATACAAATCAGAAGTGTTGTTTGAAATTGCAGTTAATTATTGAATTCAAATGGTATTAGAGAATATTGCGGAATATTGAATTAAAGTGAAAGATTATTGATCCGGTGTTTGTGTGAAGTGAAAGTGATTCGACTCAGTGGGAAAACAATTAATAATAATGACAATAATAATAATTGGATAATTTGTAGAGCGCCGTTTTGTAAAAACCCACCTCAGGGGCGCCAGGTGTTGTGCAATCGCGATTGTGTTATAAAGTTGTGTTGATTTAAACGTGATTTCGTATACAGTTCGAACTAGATTGCTTGTCTTAAAAACATGAAAATAATAAAAATATTGATTGCGTTTTAAAATAGAGTGAATGTACTTAAAGGCAGGAAGTGTTTAATCGGGCTAAGTTATTGATTTGGCGAGATGGCATTCTATCCACGGAGACCGAAAACCAGAGAATTAAATAGATTATTAACTGTGGGTTCGAATCCTAACAGATTAGGGAGGTACAATTTTATTTACAGGAATATTTAATTACCCTTTTATAAGCGTAGGGAGGAGGTCGAAAATTAAAGTGATTTAGCTATATAGTGTAACCAGGTAAGTTTCACACGAGGATTTGGAGGTGACTAACAGGGTGAGTTTTTTTATATTATTTATTAAATTTCAGAGGACCTTTTTAATAATAGGATACAACCGAGGTACAGGAACCGAGTTTGCAACGCCTGCAACCCAAATAATCTTCCCATAAGAAGGGATACGCTAGACGCATTGTCAATCAGCTGTGAGCGAGAGACGAGTCAACGACCTTTTCATATATAGGCCGAGAGGCGCGGAGTACAGTCAGTCAAAGGGGAAGTTTTGCTAGCGTATGCCGTCCCAAATTGAAAGCGATCGGATGCAACCAGACGGAACAAATTTAATACTTTTCATCTATTGTTTGACTTTCTAAGTTACGAATTGGGATGCACAAAAACAAATCTAAAGTCGAAAGAGGGAGATGGTAATCTCCGAAATAAAACTACCAACCGAACAACTTTTCTCAACAGGTATCTTTCGAGAGGTAGGCAGCCTCTTTAAATTAAATGCAAAAAATCAAACCAATTATCCGTTTATACCTTACCTGAGAGGATAGGTATTCAGTAGAAGTTACCCATACCTAATACACGAGGATGCTAGTAACCTCATAAAATAAATACTGGAACCAAATATTAAAATACAGACAGTCCTCATCCCAAATTTGGCATATCGAGTAGACCTTACATATATCTCACATGATAATTGGCTGAATGGGTAGGCACACAACCTATCGTTAATAAGCAGGCAGAATGTCGACAAGATCGTCGTGTGTTATATGTGTATTGACCTAGAAAGGGATGTAAATCCCCGACGACGTGGGAGTTACAACGTTTTCTAGAGGTGGCACGTAACTTAGGACCTTACGTGTCACATTTTCGCGACTAGATTCGTGATAAAGGGATGTTATGGTTTTCCCCTTCTACACTCAGTAAAGTAGTTTATCCTGGAGGTGTTTGAGATTGGGGCAATTCTGAAATTGGTGAAGAGACCTGGTTTTCTTTATTCTGGCGTGAAGGTTGCCGATTTGGAACAAGGGGAGACCCGGCCGGTTGTGATATCCAGACACGCAGATATCGATTGCCTTGTTCGAATTATCATCCATCAGTTTTGTTTGGTAAGCGGAGGAGCCAGTCTTAACTTGAAAAAAATTCATTTCCTTTCCTCTCCTTCCCCTCCCAAAAAATATACATGGATGGCGCCGACAACTAACACCATAAATTTATCGTATGTATATCACATATATAAAATCTAACACTTTATTATATTCACATTACCCTACGATAGGTAGAATCGAGTAGCTAGTGGGGGGAGCAGGCGACTTAGAAGATAAGGTTTATGAAATGGTTTTAAAACACAGCGGTAATGAATTCAACTCACTCTATCTCAAAAGAACCAAGGGATACCACACATATATAGATAACTAGGTTTCTAAACCGAGAAACAAAAACCCAACACAACGTTCGGTGAAGCCTTTTTATATTGAACCGTCACGTGAAATGAGTACGTTCAAGGTCGTACGTCACGTAGACAAACTAGGATGTACACACTTGAAGGGGTGTGTAATAAAGAGAGAGGCAAGGGATTGAAAGACGGCAGGGAGGACCTTCCTACCCCGGATATATATATAACCAAAGCCTTAAGGAAAAGTTTGAAGTAGAAAGGGCTGATCATCACAAACTTAAAGGTAACAATAACTGAGTGACAGATGTTGTTTTTATTTTGCTCCCGTATAAATTGACAAGAAAATAAAGTGTACAAGTTGCTAAAGCCTACAAAATGATATTTAAAGTGATATTTATTACGAACTATCCATATAAACAATAATACACTATCATAAGTGCAACATAAAAAATTGTGCCGGGCATTATTCAATATAGTTGAGTATCGTTGAGGTTATTTTTGACAGTTGCTGCAGTGCAGTATCAGAACAGCTATAGCCGAGAAAAATTTTAAGAAGAGATTTTATATAGGTACATAATAAATTAAATAAAAACAAATAAACTTATACTGAAAATTAAAACATATAAAAATGGACAAATAAGTATCTATGGACAAGAATATTACGACAAGCGGTGATTAATTTAGTAATAGTAAATAAAATAATTGTTGTATTTATAAAAAAAAAATTGTTGATATTTTTTATTAAATAATAGTTGTGTAGGTAAACTTTTTTATTTTCAAATAATTAATATGATGTAAATTACACAAAGTAAATTTAAAATTATTGTTTATTATGAAATAAAATTATTAACTAGAAATTTATTTTAACTGAGCCACCAGCAAAGAACTTATTGCTTTGATGTCTATCAAACTTATATATCCAGTGTAAAGCAGAATCTTGACGATTGACGTCGATAAGCAGGTAGCCAACATAATATTTGAAGTTATCGTAACCTAACCTTACTTAATCTTCTGAAAAATGATTGGAAAAAACAAAATTCTGCGCATAAAAGTTAACACTTATCAAACCTGAAAAAAGTGTACTAGTCCCAGCGAGATATCACACGTGATGTCAACGTTATAGTAGCTTCTGTGTTTCGTTTTCAAACAAGATGCGTGAGATGGACGGGGGTGAGTACGAGCTCCCGCTGAGACTAGTATACTAATATCAAAATTGTGAAAGTAGTATTTGAAGTTAAATTTTAAAATGACCGTCGCCACACGTTTTGCACAATCCATCTACAATAACGACAAATATTACTTTAATTTACCTGTAATTTTAATTTCTTCAGTCAGTTTTAGGTACACTATCACAAAAAATAAGCTTAAACCAATTAAGCATGGGAAAAAATGATTTTAATAAAACTTGCAATCATTATACACTGCAACTATATCGGCAGCACATTGAACATTAACGAAACGTGGAAAAATTATAAATTATGTCAGGAAATATGGTGACTCATGAACTTACTGATTACTTAGAAGGATAATGAAATATCAACGTAGGCACGTATGTGTCATAATTACGAGTGTAATAATATTGTTATCTTTTTATAGTTTCACTTCCAGTTAAATTCCTTTAACAGAAAGAAAAAGCACGTTTAACTAACTTTAAAAAGATAACGTAAAGGAATTGACATGTTTTTAAAACAATTTTCGAAAAATTCACCAGGTTTTTTTCAGTTGTTTTACCGAGACTAAAAGAAACAAAATTATAACCCACGCACATTTCTGCAGAAGAATAATAATAGGCACTATAATAAATAATTTGTAATAGTATAATACGTTTATATGCCAGTATGTATTCATTCAGCTTACTTACAGTCTTTCGTAGTAACGTTATGAATGAATTAGGGTTGTCAGTGGATATTTTTTCCTTGCATTATTTTGTTCTCTATTTCATTTGGGGATCAAACAATGAGCTAGAAGCTCTACATACACCAATAACGAATGTTAACTCTCCATTTCAAGGGACAACTAAAACGCATGCCGTTAACCTCCTAGACTATCACAGAGTCAATAAACGTACAGATACTGCTGAGAGCTATGTTGTGACTTTTCCCTCTTTTTCATAAACGATGCATGAAATAGAAAGAGTGATTACAACAGACCTCTAAATGGCAGAAGAACTGTAGGGAAGTAAGAGCTTCACAGATACACTCATAGAGAGCAGTGCAAAGAGCTTGCTTGGAAGTCCGCAAGATGGCAGCTAGTAGTCAGTAGTCGCCAGGATCAGGACGGCCGGCGTGGTCTAGTGGTATACGCTTTTGACTACAGATCCGAAGGTCGCGGGTTCGAACCCGGCGTGCGCAAATAAATTTTATTTGATTAATTTGTGTTATTTCACAATTAATTAATTAAAAATAATATATAGTATATTTGCGGCACGTTCCAGAGTGGAAGATACTCTCAGTATCGCCCTGGTGTAAGACCACCATTCAGAATTGAAACGTTGCTTGAAATGGCTTTAGCCGTGTTTGGTGACCAGATCTGAATAGCCAGGTACTTCCCCACCTTCCTCTTCCCCATCTCCCTCCCCTCCCCAATACCCTCAGCCTCACAACATACCCCAATTGGGGATGCCATAGTCTCACTGGCTCCAGACGGGAGCAGTTGGGACTCTTGTGCGGTAATACTGTAAAAAAAAAAAAAAAAAAAGTTGGAATGCTCCCAGACAACTTGGTGTTTTCAGATCTCATTTAGCCAGCTTCTAGTTAGGTCAACTATCGAGTCACCATTGTAATACGCGAAGTATTAATAAATCCCTGATTTAACACAAAGAACCTATTATTTAAAATCTCCTTCCACGAAAAGTTGGAGAACTGTTTGTCGGAACACAACAAGAACCAAATTATAAAATTTCGATGACAATAAATTTTGATATGCTGCTTTTACCAACATAGCGCGAAAGAAATATAATTTACATTTACGTGGATTGTGACTTTCTTATTTAGAACGTGCTGTTTCACAGAATAAGAACAATTCGTCAAATTTTAAAGATGATTGCTAAGTTCTGACAAAGTTCTGTCATTATTTCAGTTTTGTGAAACAATTGGTCAATAATGATATAATAACAGAACATTATAGAACCTTCACAGAAATTGAAAATCTACTTTGAAATTTGATGAATTAATCAATTTCTGTAAAACAACCCATTCTTAGTTACATAATATTCTCGATTCTTATTTTGCCGTTGAGAGTGAAAGCAGCAAAACGGTTTCCTCTCCATGTAACAATTTAATATTTTTGAATTCCTGGTTTATATTCAAACATATATGTTTTTAGTTTAAAATAATGATAATAAAAACTAATTTTATCATATTTTTCAAATTCTGGTAACCCTGCGAGTGCAAATGGTAGTTTTGATGCAAATGTCTACACATGGCAGTACCGTTAAATGGCCCGATACACCGTCACAGCTGTGCCGGTGTATGAATGACACACGGTACCTACACACCTACACACACCTCACGTTCGCGAAATTTCTAGGAATACCCATCGGCTGATGTGAGTGGAGGGGATACCAAAATTCTCTTTATCGCGATCGGCTGACTGTGCAAAGACCATTCTGGGCAAAGAAATAATAAATATATGACGCAGAGTAGTGGAAGAATTACGAACATACTTTTTAGTTTTAAGGTTGTGGGTTCGTTTTATTCCGCAAGGGCAGTACAATAATGCGACCCACGTGTACGTTTGAGTAGAAAATATCCTGTATAAAATATCCTTCTTGTCAGTCAGATTTTTGTGTTTTTTTTTTTAAATTCGATAAACTTCAAAATAACATAAACTGTTGAGTGAATAGTTTTGTATAGTTGATATTTAGATTTCGACACTAATACTATAAGAAACGTAGCTCGTTTTTGCCAATATCATGTCCTATAGTCGACTTGAGTGGTTCGTTTAAATAATGTATTCAATACAGAAATAAATTCGCCTTTCAAAATGTTAAACAATACAAAATAAAATCATAAGCAGACACTGTACTGGTGTAGAAAAATAATCAAAGATTTTTCAAGTGAGAAATACTTATTGTGATATTTATATTCCAGCTCAGAAGTTAAAAGAATCCGTTATATTTACCTATATATGATTCAAACCGCAAAAAATATCACCTTTTTGGTGCAGGTTCAAAGCCACAGAAAAGCAGCAGTTAGTTCGGGTATGATTATAAGATAACCAATTTTAATTGAATTACCAATGGTTTTGACATCACCAAAGAAAAATATTTTAATTCTTCAATTGATTAGCAACAACAACAGAGTCCCGATTGTCATATTTCGACAGGTGCTTAGACAGTTCACAATCATAAAATATGCAACACACGGAATTGATAAATCGATAGAAGTGTATTGTGGACGTGTCCGTGAACCCTTTGATAAGCTCAATTTTCCTTACTTCAGTGAAAATTGATCAACAGTTTAAAAATATCGAAACTTTGCCATGAATAAGCAATTTAATTAGCCTGTTTGGGTCCTGTCTTATTTGCTATCGGTATTAAGGCGATGCGATGTCCTGAAACATTTGGAATAGGGCCGCTAACAAAAACATTCCTTATAAGGTTTAAATTTCCGCTCAAGAGGAAGCTACAAGCCAAAAATATGTATATTCTCGGTATACCTTATATTGTAGGTAATAGGCATTAAAATCGCTTGACAAACGGAGTCTGAAAACGTTCGATTTCAAGCACAAAACTGGTTTTTATTTATTTTGTAAATAATTTTTGAAGAACTTCAAAAAAATTTAATCAAGTGAAACTGTCACAGATAATCTTAGCTATAATACTGTATTTTTTAAAGTTGTATCCTTTACGCGTTCAAACATTTCTATTGAAAAATTATTGTAGTAGTTTAAATTCATATTTTTTATTGAGTAATTTTTATTTGTATTCTACTTAAGCGAAACGATAGGAAAACCTTCAATTTATGTAAAGCATATTTTTTTGGTATTCATAATCCAATTCGTTATAAATATTTATCAAAATAGAGATTTCGCAATAAGCTTCGCCAGCCACCTGTTTTGATTTATACAGGGAAAAGAAAAATACATCGTCAAAAATTGAGATTTATTTTATTTTGCGAAGTGAAGGCACAATTTTCACATTAATCAAAGAAGGTGATTTTGGACTATAATTAGTTTTTATAGGCGCGATGCTTGCTCGATTAATGGAATGCTCGATTATTTCAAAGGCCAAGATGTGTTCTACTCGCATTATTTAATTAAAGCATCTAAAATGTTTTGGAGCAATTAAATTGTCAAACCCAAAAACACATGATTTGCATTACTTCTAAGAGCTTTGCCTTAAGAATAAATGTAATCTACGCGTTGATTTAATTATTTGTTAAGAATATACATTTGCATATTTTGGTATGATTCAAAATATTAAGTGAATTATTTATAATATGGCTTCAATGATTCACTCCAATATTGTATTTGTATGCTTTTCTTAAAACAATTGAGTATTTTTACGGATAAAAATATTTATTTATATTCATTTTGTGTATGTACGTGCGAAAAAAAAAATCGTCTTAGTATTTGAAAGCATAACTTGCAAGAAGTGTATTTAATAAAATAATTAAATTAACGCCATCTATGCAAGCGTAGATTTAAACGTACGTTACGCTTACCTTTGAGAGACACTACTCAAACATTTGAGAGATACTATTGATAATCTCTTGTTTATTGTTCTGGGGGACTTCAATGTTCATAACGAACCATGGTTGAAGTTCTCAGGCCCAACGGACTAGGCTGGCCGACAGGCGGAATCATTTGCAATTTGCTACGGATTAGAGCAACTGGTTCGGGAGCCTACAAGGGTTCCTGATGTCCAGAATCACCGTTCCAATCTGTTAGACCTATTCTTAACTACTGTGCCACACGGTTATAAGATTGACGTCACAGCGCCTCTGGGATCATCTGACCACTGCCTGGTGACGACATCAATCCCCGTTAGCCTCAGACCAACCAATGAGAGGCTGAGGAGAAAAGTGTGGCACTATAGGTCAGCAGATTGGTTCGGTATGCGGGCCCATTTCAACGCTTTTCCGTGATCAGCTGTTTGTTTCGGACTTCGGACCCTTCAAGATGTGCCCAGGAGATTGGTGAAGTCATCAAATCGGCGATGGATGGCTTCTTACAATCGATTACTAAAGAAACTGGTGTGGGCTCAAAGCCGTGGTTCAGTCGACAATGCTCCGAAGCAGTTCGACGATAAAACGCGGATTATCGAGCCTACAACACATCTCGAACGCCCGAAAGCAGATCAGCATACAACAAATCGGCAAAGGAATGCAAGAGAATCATTAATAGGTCAAAATTCGAACACGACCTGCAGATCAGCAAAAAGCTGGCTGCCTGCCCGCATGGCAGCAGAGCATTCTGGTCGCTTGCGGGCTCAATAGATCGGAATTTTTGCAAACCCAGTTTGCCACCTCTCACCAGACCTGACGGCTCACTAGCAAACACCGCCACCGAAAAGGCTAACCTTTTAAGGAAAATGTTTGCGGAAAACTCGACCCTCGATGACGGAGGTGCTGTTCCGCCGTCGGTTCCTCACTGCGGCTTCTATATGAAAAAGCTGAGGATCCGGCATCGGGATGTACTCCACGTTATACGGGGGCTCGATGTTAACAGAGCTAGTGGACCTGATGGAATACCTGCCCTGGTATTGCAGAGGTGTGCTGCGGAAATAGTTCCAGTTTTGACAAAGCTCTTCAAAATGTCCCTGAAGAGTGGCACTGTGCCCTCTGGTTGGAAAAAAGCGGTCATTCACCCTATTCCCAAGAAAAGTGACCGCTCCAACCCGGCCAACTACCGCCCCATAGCGATCACATCAGTTCTGTCCAAAGTGATGGAACGTGTGATCAACGACAAACTGCTCACATACCTCGAGAAGAACAAAATTATCAACGACCGTCAATACGGATTCCGGCGGAATCGCTCGTGCGGTGATCTTCTCGCGTATGTGACGCATGTTTGGGGGCGGTGCCTGGAACGTCACGGTGAGACCCAAACGGTCGCACTAGACATATCCAAGGCCTTTGACCGGGTCTGGCACCGAGGACTTGTCAACAAATTGCCTTCTTACGGACTTCCCGCATCCCTGTGTACGTGGATTGCTGACTTTTTAAGGGATAGGTCGATTAAGGCGGTTGCTGACGGTTTCACCTCTTCCTCACACTCCATAAATGCTGGCGTCCCACAGGGATCGGTTCTGTCTCCGACTTTGTTTTTGTTGCACATCAATGACCTTTTGACATGTGCACCGATTCATTGTTACGCGGATGAAAGTACAGTTCATGATAGCTTTTTTTGACAAGCCCCTAAAGGGCACACAAACTCCAACGGCTCGGAGGGCTTTTAAGCAGAGAATGGACGGTTATCTCGAGAGTATTTCCTCCTGGGGTAAAAATAATCTCGTCGAATTTAATGTTTCAAAGACCCAATCCTGTCTGATTACGTCTAAAAGGGATCCAAATGATAATCTAGTCTCCTTCAACGGAAGCAATCTTCCGAACAGGCCTTCAATTGATATGCTTGGTGTAACTATAAGTGACCAGCTCAGGTACGGGGGCTCCATCGAATCCAGAGTAAAGTTGGCCTCTCAGAAGTTGGGCGTACTGTACAGGGCCCGCAGATACTTTAATAGTACACAACTGCTGACCCTGTACAAATCGCAAGTGCGCCCTACTGTCGAATTTGGCAGCCATTTCTGGTCCGGAGCCCCTAAATACCTGAAAAAAACCCTTGACTCTGTGCAGAAACGGGCGGTCCGTTTGATAGATTCCCCAATCTTAACAAACGGACTGCAATCTTTAGAGCACAGGCGTCAGGTAGGTATGCTGTCCTTGTTCTATCGGTATTACAATGGAAAATGCACTGAGGAACTAGCGTCATTGATCCCTTCGGCACCGGTGCGTAGTCGGGATACACGCCAAACGCGCGCCCAACATTTGTACACGGTTGACATTTGTCACATGAGAACGGGTCGCTTCTACGATTCGTTCTTAAGTTCAACAGCTCGGCTGTGGAACGAACTGCCAGCCTCTGTGTTTCCTCCCTCCTACAACATGGGACTCTTCAAGACCCATGTTCACTCCTTCCTCTCCACAAAAAGACCCTCCACACAGCATCCCCAAAGATGACATAGGCCCTGAGGGAAATTATTTTCTTCGGGGCCTCCTGTGTGGAGTTAATATAAATTTTTTTTTTAAAAAAACCTTTAATAAGACATCTAGCGATTATTAGTTCAGTGCTGTCAACCTACATCGTACAGTAAAAAAACTGTCACATTATTAATTATTACTCGAGCCGGGCCTTATGAATTAATGTTACGTCGAGATAGGGGGCGCTGGTTATATAATCGTCATGTCGCCGTATCGGATCGTCACGAATAGACCTTGGTATACTAAACAGCTGACCACTTCATGGAATGTCCCCATTATCAAGCGATTTAAAAATCTTGCGGGTGGCATATAGAACAACTTTTTTATGAGGTGGACTTATTTATTGAAAGAGGAATCACGATGACCCTTGATCATGCATCCGACCCAGAAGATTTAAATTGTAGGTCAAATTTAAATAGCCCCTCATGAGCGTGCATAAGTTTAAAATGTTAAAAATGCAAATTAGAATAGGCAAAAGAGGTTTAAGCGTTACGTATTGTATATGAGAGAATATACGTAGGCACCATCCATTCCTGTATCCTTCGTTGATCTTAAGGCGATGCACTACGTAGTTTTGCAAAATCATGTGTTTTTGGTTTAAAAATTTGGTCGCCTAGAAATGTTTCAAATGCTTTAATTAAATACTGCGAGTAGAATACATCCTGGCCTCTGAAATAATCGAGTATTTTTTAGATAAGTCTTTTTATAAGCCCAGAAAAAATAATGTATAAGGCCTATGAACACTGCTTTAAAGTTTAAAATCTCCTACTTACGAACCCATTTTCGGTTATGGTTTTATTGTATAATGTGGAAAATTAAGTAATTTTTAAAATGATGGAAAAACATTTAAATATTTGTGCCTGAACATCCACAAAATAAAATTAAAGGCACTTTTTGGCCATGTTTTTTTCTTGCATAAATCAAAACAGGTGGATAGTGTTAAGCGGGAATTTAAGCCTTATCGCCATCTACGTAAGATGTGTTATTGATAACGGCTCGATTCAAAATATTTCACGACGTAGCGCATCGCCTTATAGGAATGCTCGATTTCAACGCCTTAAAAGCATGCCGAAATATATTTTTAGGTAAACATTTTTTTAACTAATCTCTGGAACTATCTTAATCCACTTATATTGAAAGGGGTTACTCGTGGAAAGTTCCATGCACTTTTTTATACTTCGAAGGACTTACCTACTACCTTTACAAAAGTACCTCGTAAGCCCCCGCATTCCCAATTTCTACCGATTTTATTTTTTTATTTATTAAGTTAAAAGAAATTTACATTTCACTTTCTTAACTTAAATATATAACATTAAATAAGTAGTATTCTAATATTGTTCTAATAACTTACGATTAAAAAGTTTTTTTTAAATACATTTATACTCTCCGTTTTAAGTTTATCTGGAAGGAGATTGTATATTTGTACACCCTCGTGGCCAATGCCTCTTTTGCCACTTTCAGTCCTTACAGCATGTGTGTACAATTTGTTATGTTGCCTAGTATAATGTTCGTGTACTTGTGACGTTTGTTTAAATGTTGTGTTTGTGTATATAAGTCCATTTTGGATTTTGAAGATTAGGAGGCATATGTTGTATTCGTTATTTTTCGTTATTCGTAAACTTATTTTCAAAAGTTTCATTTCCTGATACAGTTTTTTTGTGGGAGTGTCCGGGTTATAATTGAAGAGTTTTTTTAATAATTTTGTTCTGTATTGTTTGTAAATCATTTAGGTATGTAATGTATGTGTTTCCCCATATTTCTATAAAATAATTTAGATGGGACTGGATTAAACTAAAATATAAGCCCCTCTTTACCTCCGTTGGTAGGAGATGGGCAATTCTACCAAATACACCAATAAGTGGGATGATTTTTGCTTTTAATTTTTCTACGTGTTGTTTAAATGTCAGATGTTTATCAATATGTAAGCCAAGTTATTTTTCGCTGTCTAGAATAAGCAAGTCCCTTTCTTCTATTTGTAGAGGTTTATGCGACGGTATTATTATTTTAGGTGAGCTTAAGATCATGTAGCCGGTTTTATTAATTCGGTCCGAAAAAGATAGACATTAGTGGAGTATACCAGAACGTTCGAAGTCTGAATAATAAAATTATCGACTTCATGACAAACGTAATGTGCCAGAAACCACTTCTGATTGCTCTTACCGAAACTTGGCTAACTTCAAGCACCTTTTCGTCGGAGCTATTTGAAAACCTATACCACGTCTACAGGAAGGATAGAGGCAGTCGCGGAGGAGGGACTCTCCTAGCCCTCCGAGCTGACAGCCACTCACACGCGGAAAGAATGGACTGCATAGAAACCCAAGGTGAAGACTTGTGGGTGAAAGTATCGCATAGAAATGTCATCATTTATATATGTGTTGTATATTTTCCTCCAAATACAACATCTGAACAGTATCAATTATTTTACGACAAAACTATAAGTGAAAGTGTAAAGTTACAATCAAAAAATATTATTATTTTCGGTGATTTTAACTTTCCCTCAGGGAAAAACCCAATTGACGTTTTCGATTACTTTTGTTCTTTTTATAATTTAACACAATTCAACACTGTTTATAACATAAATGCACACATGTTAGACCTAGTATTAAGTAATGTAAATTCTAAAAATGCTGTTATCTGCCGCCATGACTCCCCATTAGTCAGAGAGGATATTCATCACCCTTCACTTTCATTCACATTCGATTACACAACTCAATCACATATACAAACAGACACATTGCCTCCAGACATAAACATGGGTTGGATTTTCCACGAAAGCTCAGATTACACACTTAAGAATGCCTTAGAACAACATCACTGGAATCATTACGATTGCCTTGACGTAAATCTAGCTGTCGAAATGTTTTATGAACAGCTCAATAACATTTTCAACATTTGTTTTAAGAAAAGATCTACACGTATGCTCAAAGATGTTAGACAATATCCGAAATGGTTTAATGGGGAAATCATTCACCTCATACGAGAAAAAACTAAAATGCACTATCTTTGGAAAAAAACAAAATCCGAACATGCCTTAGCTAACTTTAAAACTTTGCGAAAATCAATCAAACGGTTAATTGGTCAGGCCTACACTGACTTTACACGTGAGGCCGAGAACAGTATAATAACAGACCCAACTCGATTTTGGTCTTACACTAACGATAAACGCCGCGGCTGTGACAAACTTAACCACATGGACTACAAAGACAATAAATATGATGGATCGTCTGAGATCGCCGCAGGTTTCGCACACTATTTTCAATCAGTATTTAGCGACAATATCCCCAAACTTGACATATTCTCTATAGCTTCAACGTCATTTAACTCTTTACCTGTACAAATTCATGAAATTAACGATGACGATATTATTACAGCTTTCCATAAGCTAAAACCTAAATACTCCGTCGGCCCAGATTGTATTCCACCTATAATCCTCAAAAGATATGCAAGTTATTTTGTTCAACCTCTAAAACATATTTTTAACCTATCACTTCGCAAAAATATCTTTCCGGAAATGTGGAAACTAACGAAAGTAACACCTATACATAAAAAAGGAAAAAAGTCAGAAATAGATAATTACAGACCTGTAGCTGTGTTGTCAGCACCCGCAAAACTTTTAGAAACCATAATTTATTCACAGATATATAACCAAACAAAACACGCACTCACCGAAAATCAGCACGGATTTCGTCCCACACTGTCACCTTCAACGAATCTTATGAATCTCATTACCTATATTAATAATTCATTTGAAAATTTTGTACCTGTTGATGTGATTTATACACACTTCGAGAAAGCATTTGATAAAGTCGACCATGATATTTTATTAAAAAAATTAAGTGACATCGGATTCTCTCAGAATTTCCTCGCTTTTGTGGCTAGCTACTTACGCAATCGTCGTCAGTATGTCAGTTACGGACACCATATCTCTCACGAATACAAAACTAACTCCGGGATTCCCCAGGGATCGAATCTAGGACCCCTTCTCTTTCTCTTATTCATCAATGATATTGGCAACACTATAAACCACTCAAAATATCTCCTTTTTGCTGACGATATAAAACTTTTCAAAGCAATCAAAAGTTACATCGATTCCATTCTTCTGCAGAACGATCTTGATTCTCTTGTCAAATGGTCGAAACTGAACAACTTACCCTTCAGTATTCAGAAATGCAGTGTCGTTACATTTACAAGGTCCAAAGATACATTCCTGTTCCCCTACCACATTAATAAACATGAATTAACACGTAAAAATGAGATTCGAGACCTTGGCGTAATTTTTGAAGCAAATCTCTCTTTCAAATCCCATATATCTGATATTGTCTCCCGTGCCAACAAAATGCTTGGATTTGTTCTTCGTAATTCAAGATCATTTACCAACGGAATCGCAATCCGAAGAACGTATGAAGCACTTGTTCGCAGTATCTTGGAATATAGCTCCATTATTTGGGCCCCTTCTGAGCAAAACCATATTCTCGAAATAGAAAAAGTACAAAAGAGATTCATGCGTTACCTATATATAAGGGAATATATGTACTACCCTTTCCTGTATCCATCCTTATTCTTAGCAGGAATGCTCGATCTTAATACATTAGAAGCCCGCCGAAAAATATTTTTATAAAACATTTTTTTAAGATAATCTCTGGAACTATACATAATCCACCTATTTTGAAAGAGATTAACTTATATGTCCCAGACAAGTATACTCGTGGAAGGTCCCATACCCTTTTTTATGCTCCAAAAGCGAGGACTTCTGCCTATCAGAACGCCCCAGTCAACAGAGCGACTGAACTGCTCAACGAGTCTGCATTGACCATCGACATTTTTAACGTAACCTACAGGCAGTTTAACAATTATCTTTTGACGTATGTCACAAAGTAGTGAAACTGACCTTTTTATGTGTTTTGCTATACTTTTTGTCTAATTTGTAATCTTCTCCATAATGTATTGGTGAATAACCGTTTTACGGAGAACATGAAAAATAAATAAATTAATATTTATTGTTAATATATTTTTTATTAGCCAACTGTTTAGAATATTAAGATCCTCTTGAGATTGTTCTAATAGAGTTTCTATGTTTTTTCTGAAGTAAAATATTGCAGTGTCATCTGCGTATAGAAATATTTCACCATGTAGTTTCAACTGGCAGATGTCATTTATATATATTTGGAATAGGAGGGGCCCCAGTATAGATCCTTGCGGAACTCCATAGTTTATACTCTCTTACTGACTGTCATTATCTTCTATGCTAACATATTGTTTTCTGTTTGATAGATATGATTTAATTAATTTGATAGCTGGACCGGTTACTTCTGTTTTTTCTATTTTTTTAATCAGTATTTCATGACTTACGGTGTCAAAGGCTTTTTGAAGGTCTACAAGAATTGCTATGACATAGTTTCTATTATCTATGCTAGTTCTAAGTTTATTTATCAGATCATTAGTTGCAGAAAGAGTGTTAGACTTTTTTCTGAAACCGTATTGTTTGGCATATAGAAATGATTTTTATTCAGAAAGTTGTTTAACCTATCGTAAATTACTCTTTCGTATATTTTTGATAGAATTGGTAGGAGAGAAATAGGCCTGTAGTTTGATGTTTGAGTTTTCGAGCTCCCTTTATATATTGGGATAACCCTTGCGATTTTACAACTGTTCGGAAATTGACCTTCTTTTAGGCTCAGGTTAATCAGTTTAGTTAGAATAGGTGTTAATAGGGGGGCAAGTTTTTGTACTGTTACACATTTTAATTGGTCATGACCAGGACTCGCATTTGATTTTAGGGATTTTATAATAGCTAGTATTTCGGGTTCAGTTGCGGGTTGTAGGTATATTGACTCCGTACTTTCATACTTTAATGTAATTTTTTCATCCAGCTCATGGGTGTATTTGTTAATTATATTACCAGCTAAAGAGGCGCCAACATTACAAAAGTAGTTATTAAAGCATTCGCATATCTTGATCGCTTCTGTGATAATTTCATTATCTCTCTTTAGTTTATTACATGGTTTGCTTTGTGTGTTTGTTTGATTCTTGATGATGTTGTTAATTAGGTTCCAAGTTTTTTTGGTATTATTTTCACATTTTTTAAATAGTCTGCTATAGTGTTGTTTTTTAGAGTTTTGTTTTTGTATAGTTATTTGGTTACGTATTTTAGTAAATTCTGTTTTCAGTAATAGGTTACAGGGTTCTTTTTTTATTTTTAAGTGTAGTTTATTTCTTTTATTAATCATTTTTAATAAGTCTTTTGTTATCCAACCAGGAAGACAGGTTTTATTTGTTTTTATTATTGTTGAACTGTAAAAAGTAATTTTGTTTATTAGATAGTTTACAAAGTTATTGTAGTTCAGTTCCGAGTCCTCGTTATTATTTATAGAAAAGGGGTTTTGTCGAATATCCTCCTCTAGTTTATCATAGTCAATTTTCGTATATTTATAGGAGTTCTAAAATATATATGCAGTTTTTAAGATGATATCTATACATTTGTTATGCTGAAACGTTAATTTTATGAAATTCCCTCTATAGAAAAAAGTAAGCTTAAAAAATTATTAAAAACACGATTTGTTCTGTTATTTGATATGTTACAGGTAAAAAAAATCACCTTGTTTCTTTAAATCCAACTAAAGCATTAGTCGAGAGATTTTTACTCTATTTCAAACGAGTCGTATTTTATTAAATATTTTTACCATTTTCGCTTAATTAATTATTATCGTTTTTTAATATTAGCGCGCTCCCTCTAACTATCGTATTTACATATCTCCCTTTCAAACCATCTTTTAATGCTTACTACGGATCCTTAAGTTCTTTACTTTAAAAGTTCAATTTGGAACAAAATAATTAAGCTGTTGATGTAATATGTCAAAGGAGAATTTCATATTAAAAAGTTTTTAATAAATACGTTTATTTGCTTGGAAGTTCAAGCCGCGAATTATGGCCAGACTGGAAATTAAAATCACCCTTCATCTTCAGACTAAATCCTCTATTTGTTGGAGGACAATGATAATCGCCATCTCCGATTAATAATAAAGATAAGATCGGTTTATTTCTGAAAATTTATTAGGAAAAAAAACTTTTGATGGAACTTGAGATGCTCGGTTAAGTAAGTTTTAGAGGGAACGATCAATCACACCTCTTTATATAAACGTAGCAAAGTACGCAGTTACTGAAAAGCCTAAAAGCTTAGAAAAATAATGGAAAAGGTTTAGAGAAAATTGAAAGGATATTATAGAAAATGTTTGTAATCAAACTTGGCGGTAAAGAGTTACTATAAATCTAAAACCTAAATAATGGAAAAAGTACCTAGTAACACACAGATAAATGGATATTGGTAATTAATTAAGAATTTCTTCAAATTATTGGTAATCCGACTGAAAACGAGATTCCAGGCCTTTAACGAATGGATTAGCAGGTTTCCTGATAAACTTTTAGTAAATTACGAATATATTATCACGATGTCGGAACATGTGTGCACGGCCTGCAATCTTGTTTTTAACCGGATTATCAATGATTATAAGACGTTCTTAATAAAACACAACACTCATTTTCCTAGTGGTAGATGCTTTTAAAATCTCCCTTGAAAAATACCACCATTCAGTATCGAAAAATTGCTTGAAATGGCTTTAGTCGTGTTTGTTAATCAGATACGAAAATCCAGGTACTTCACAACCTTCCCTTTCACTTGACCTTTTCTAGAAACAACAAACCCTATTGGCAGTGGGCTCTAATGCGAAATATAAAACATAAAAATGGTATGCACGTACCTACCTATAAATATACTATGTTTATTAACCAATTTTACATACGTGAGTATAGATCTATTGAAGTATGTAGGTAAATTAATGTTATACAGATACACAATATTATTACGTACCTAGATAGAGATATCTTTTGAGAATATACGTATTTTGTGTACAACTAAATATTTACCAAGATATATGTACATTTAAAAAAATATATTTCCTTATTGTGTATAACACAATTGAAGTACCTACATGCTTGTTCATAAGCCCTACACTATAAAACTAAGTACCCTTCAAGTTATGTTTAATAAAAGTGTTGCTATAGAAATAATCCATGCATATAAATATGCAAATATGTCAAGTAGTACACAAAATTAGAAAATTAATATATATATTTTTAAGAATTAGAAACTTTCTGTCGATAAAAAATCTATATTTAATTTACTATGCCTTAGTTCAATCCACTTTACAATACGCTATTATTAGTTGGGGATCCGCGTATAAATGTAACCTTCTTCCAATTGAAATTATACAAAGAACAATTATTAAAATTATATTAAAAAAATCCTTTGACTACCCTACAGAACGCCTGTTTGAAGAATTTCAAGTACCTACATTTAAAGACCTATATATTAAAAACTCATTAATCCAAATTATAAAAGAAAAAGATAAATATCAATTTTTAAATGAAAACAGAACGCGACTTAGACATGTTTTTCTATGCCCAAAACTAAATACGTCTTTTGCACAACATCATTATACTTACCAGGGAAGAACCTTTTTCAATCGTCTACCAGAAGAAATCAGAAGCATTAATAATAAAACCCGAATACTGATCTCTGTCAAGAGACACTTTAAAAAAATTCTGAAAAAAAAAACTTCTGTCACTTAATTAATCTCACAAATATCCTTAGTTTTCCATAACTTCCTTTCTTTTTTCAAATTTATTATATTAATATATTATCCTTCACTACTATCAAAAAAAAATACTACAGCAAACATACATTTATGTAGGTACAATGAATTATTTAAGTACTAACTAACAACAACATTTATGTACACTCCCCTTCCATACAAAAGCAAATGCTTTCAATGGAAGAGTAGTACAAAGACCCAAGATGTAAAATGAATTATGTACCATGTAAACATATTATTAAAAAAAAAAATAATTACTAAAAAAAAAAAAAAAATATCTTGCGTACTGAAGCACCCACTTTTATAAATAACTAGTGGATCCCGGAATACTTCGATATAGCAAATGTCTTTTTCGGGCGTTTCAGGCTTCTTCCACCATTCGCTAGTGTAAACCACAATGTTACTGTCAAAAAATTACATTACATCGACTTAAATTCTACTCCGTATCTCATTTCGGTGCAGAGATATTGCGTTAAGTATTCCTCGGGCGTCCACGACATATTCTACCATTATAACTACTATCTAAACACTCCTGGTACTGATAAGAACATACGTTGCAATTTTCAGCGATATCGGTGGACTACTTTTCGAGTTTTGCGAGCGCAAACATACGCAGGGTGAATGTTTGTATATTAAGAAGTCAATGAACGTAATATTACTATCTTTTATTATTGCTATTGCGAATTGTTCATTTTTATTCATGTTTGGTTATTTTTATCCGTCACAAAAAAACAGACAGCAAAACACAAAACATAAAAACATCACAAGAAATTTGATCACAGACACAATTTCATCTCGCTTCGGACAAAAACTTGAGCATCTGGAAGGAAAATAAAAAAGTTCAGGTTAGAACTTCATCGTGGGATTGGATAAGTTTTAAGACATTCGGATATCTACTTCAATATTGATACACAAATTGCAAATTTTTTCTCGCAATACATAATACAATGTACATAATATGTATAATATAATTTTATCAAATATCTGAGATCCTGTTTTTTCCAAGTTTCTCAATTGTAACCACCACACATTTTTTAACGGTGAGGTCTGGCATCGAGTCATTTTTACAGCATTTGTAGGAATGGAACATAATTAAACACATGCAAAATAGTACTTACATGGCAAATGTTATTGTTTGTTCCATAATATAAATTTAAAAACTTATAAACAATACGAATAAAATCTAATGACAGATTTTCACGTAAACAACAAATTATATCAAAAAACTAAAAAAATAAATTAATATTAGATAGATAATAAAAATAGGTATAAGAACACAAATAAATGACAATAAATAAAAAACAAATTATGCTCGCTACAATACCAACAGCAACAATAATAATATATACCTACAACTAAACTGAACAATTGTTTATAAAATGAATTGTATGCAACTGAACAGGATTCATATCAACAACATGATAACTTAATTTTTACTAAAACGGCGCTATAGAAATTATCCAAATAATGTACACAATTTTATTTAAGAAAATCATTTAAAAGAAACTCGGGCAAAGCCGGGTCGGAATTACCAGTGAATTTCTTTTTTTTTTAAAAAAGCAAGAGAAAACTCAAAAATAGACATTTGCAAGTCAACGTGGTTTTACAAGGAACATATCGACCAGTTTAGCACAGCTCGAGCAACGCCGGGTAAAAATGATAGTAATCTAATAAGGACGGGTTGTGTCACATAATTTGAAAAATTCATTAAATTTAAAGTTGATTTTTAAGTTCTGTGAAGGTTCTATTCAAGTTCTGTTATTATATCCTCCAGTCCTGGGAGTGGGATTGATTGATTTTATTATTAAGCGTTTATTGTTGTTGCATTTTCATAAGTACTTTCATACAATATTACCAGCACGGTCTATGAACAATTTACAATCAGCTCTGTACCTACCATTAATTATTTCTTACCTTGTAAGAACATTTTTATTTTTATATAGTTTTATGAGTTAAATAACTATTATATTGTTTGAGTTATATTTTTTTAAGTCTGTAATTACCTTTCTTATTTTCTTAATAATATTATGTTATTTAATTTATCATCTAGGTTTATAATTATGAGGTAATTTGATCTACATCAATTAATGACATTTTAAATCTCATAAACTATAGTGACATCACTCCGCAACTCAAACACGAGAAATAATTTCTCAATTGAGTTGGGCGTTAAAAAAAAATTGTTTTCGCAATTATCCTCGAAATATCTACATTTGTAAAGTATTTTAATGTGTTTAATAAAAATAAAAATGAATCATTATTGGCCAGTTGTTTCACAAAGCTGAAATAATAAGATAACTTGAATTGAACCTTTACAGAATTTTACCTGTGCAAAAATCCATCCTAATAGTACCAAAATACGATATAAATGATATTTATTTTCAGATCTTAGAGTAACAACGTTTGAAAGTGAAATCATTCATTTCTCGTAACACTAATAAATAGAATCGCGGGATTGACTACAACTATATTAGGTATATAGACATATTTGTGCTTATTTGGGAAAATAATACAACGGTTTCAACTTATTTTCTCAGTAAGCAGAAATGAGAAACTGCTTGGCAATAATAATATTTACGCCAACATTCGTTTCTAAATAAATACGAGAAAAATAATATTTCTTGTAAATCAACTTCTTTCGATAACAAAATAAACAAGCATAATCTTAATGAAACGAGCGTGTACATATTTAGTAAAGTACTACCCAACCTTCCTGTTCGCCATCCCTTCCCTTCAGACTTCCTTCAACATCACAATATACCCCAAAAAAATATATATCGTTATTGTGAAAATCGATTTAATTTTTAATAGATCAACTTTTTTAGGTTATATCCATCAATGTTATAAATCATAATTAAACACAATCAGGCACAGAAAATAATAAGTTAACGGTCTCAACGGGGAATCGAACCAAGGATCTCTGTCTTACCGGAATAACATCTTTATCCACTCGACCATTGGGAACTAATTATTATACGTCATATTTGTAGATTTCATAATTAAAAATTCAAAATTAACATTATTATATTGCAACTATTTTTTCCCATATTTTATGTAACCTTCAAAATTTTAATAAAAGTTATCCTAATAAACAATGAATGTTCATTTATACTTTTAAAAATTTTCATCATATAACCAATATAAATAACAATTAGATATGTTTATCCGAGATACTATCTAGGTTACAAACCAATTTTGTGATCATTCAAAAATATAGCTGCCAAAATTATTGGGATAATTTTGTTACAAGATAGTAGTTCTAATTTTGAATTTGAAATATGAGATTGAAAAATATGAGTTATAATAATTAGGTGCCAATGGTCGAGTGAATAAAGACGTTGTCCGGATAAGACGAGATCCTGGCTTCAATTCCCAGCTGAAACCATTATCTTTTTATCTTCTGTATCTTGTTCTGTTTAATGTTTCATTTAGAGTTGTTAGTATTATCTTCTTGTATGAAAATCTATTTATTTTTCCAGCCAGGTACCTACCTACCTACCTACCGTCTAAAAATTATATGCTGTAAGTGTACATAAGAAAACTGACAATTCCGTTGATTTTTTCACTGCAGTATATTTATACGCTAGTAATTTCAGTATCGCCCTTACATTGGACATGACAGACACGTACGAAATGTTTTTTTTTCCAAAAATACCTAAAGATTGACTACTCAAATATGTTTATTCTGTTTCAAAATTATTTCTCACATTCTGTGATGATACGTCTCTGGTAAAATCATTAAGAACTCTACAAGCGTGGGACCAATGCATTTAATTTTAATTTTCGGTATTAAAAAAAAATGTCTTTGTTCAATACTGCTATCTCATTATGTGAGAAAACAAGGATGATCCTAGTAAAATAATTACCGTTTTTAAATTTTATATATAAAATTTAAGAAATCAATCATCAAAGACAGCAATCGGTAAATGTAATACGTTGTTTAATCTTCTACTGCTCATACAAAGCGTCTGTCGCGTTAACAAGCTGGACTTCCTAGATAACTTCGGTTTTGTGCGGGCTCCCCTGGCCCATACAGCTCTAGTGACATATTCAACACCATTCGGTTTTGTGCGGGCTCCCCTGGATCATACAGCTCTAGTGACATATTTAACACCATTCGGTTTTGTGCGGGCTCCCCTGGCCCATACAGCTCTAGTGACATATTCAACGCCATTCGGTTTTGTGCGGGCTCCCCTGGCCCATACAGCTCTAGTGACATATTCAACACTATTCGGTTTTGTGCGGGCTCCCCTGGCCCATACAGCTCTAGTGACATATTCAACACCATTAAGAAGCAAAACGTTGCTTGAATGGACAGAGCCTATATATTTAGATATAGTGGCAGGATCGGTATAGGTAGTATTTCTACACGGGGAATACTAAGCGATAAAACGATTGAATTGATAGGTATCCTGATAAACTTTGAGTGAAAAATATCAATATTTTGTCACAATTTCGGAGCACGTAACATTTTATCATTTCGTCATTGTATATTATTATTACTACGCAGGTGAATGAATACGTGTCCCAATATTATTACGAATGTATTAAACGTTTATCAGGAAGCGGCCTGCAGTCCCGGTTTTAACCGGATTACCAATAATTGGAATACATTTTTTAATAAATCCGCAATACTCAATAAGTATTCGTAATACGGTAAAAATGGGATTTCAGGATGTGTCCTGATAAAGTATTAGTAAATTACCAATATATCGGAACACGTGTTCATGCACTTGCATTTGCCTTGATAATATATAACATGCGATAATATATAATACGATATGCTAAGAAAATATTTTCATGAACATGTGTTCCGACATCGTGTGAATACAGGATTTACCAATAAGAGGTGTTATTTTGATATACAATCGTAAAAGTACAATGGTTTCGTTGCTTGTGTGGCACGTAGCGCCGCCTTGTTGAAAGTAAACGTTGTCCAGATCAATACCATCCAATTCCGGCCATAAAAAATCATCAATCATCTATCGATAGTGCAATCCATTCACAGTAACTGTTGCTCCAGCCTCATTATCGAAAAAGTAAGGTCCAATGACTCCGCCGGACCATAAACCGCACCAAAAAGTCACACGTTGAGGATAGAGAGGCTTTTCAACAACAACTCTTGGGTTTTCCGAGCCCCAGATGCGACAATTTTGCTTGTTGACGAAGCCACCGACGTGGAAATGGGCCTCATCACTCAAGATGAATTGCATTTGATTCACTCAAGTGAATTTTAATAATTTCAATGCGTTGTTGAAGCGTGTATCGTTCCATTTTTATAAATGTTTCTACTTGTCAAACGTCAAAAAATGACAGCTTCAAAAGTAACATCTACCGAAATAGCGGGCTATTCAAAATAACACCTCTTATTGTAAAACCCTGTACATCACTCTTTTACTAAAATTTTAACAGGAAACCCAGCAATGCATTCGTCAAGGTTCTGCAATACAGTTTTTAACCGGATTACGAATAATGAGCAGAGATTCTTAATAAATTTGCAATACTTAAAATTCTACGTGTAAAGGACAGTTTATTTTAATGAAAATGAAATAATAGTGTGTAAATATGGACGACCAATCGCCAATCGTCCATGTTCGAGATATCCAATCGATACAATACTATACATGTCAGACACACCTCACGTGTAAAGCGTGAGGTTTGTTCGCTGCTGCTATATTGATAAGAGGGATTACAACCATTTATTAATAATTTTATAATAATAAATGACTATAGGAGATAATCGTTCGCATTATGTTAACGAGAGCATTTCAAACATCTACGTGAAACAAAATATTAATTATTGAAGACAATATTAGCGATTTCTAAACGAAAATCTGAAACAGAAAAATCAGAAAAGGATACGGTTACATCTATCCTTTTCTGTTTCAGATTTTCGTTTAGAAATCGCTAATATTGTCTTCAATAATTAAATATTACAATTTGAGGTTTTACTCAATAAAGTTATTCCAAAAATAAACAAAATATTAATGTTTTGTTACGTCTTGGAGGCGTCTTGTCGAAGCGATTGGTCCTCAAACTGACTAAAAAATAGTGATGATGTTTCGTTAAAAAATATTCAGCGTACTGGAACGGTAAGCAATTGTAAATCAAATATAAGTTCAGCGTACTGAAACGGTAAGCAATTGTAAATCAAATATAAATATAAATTCAGTGTACTGAAACGGTAAGCAATTGTAAATCAAATATAATTATAAGTTCAGCGTACTTAAACGGTAAGCAATTGTAAATCAAATATAAAAATAAAACATGCCTGTCACATATGAGATCTCAATCTAAACATCGTAACTATAAAGGTTATCATACTAGCAATAAATTGTCTTTCTTGAGTATAATGTTTAGTCAACCTACCTTCAACATGCAACACTTACGAGAGATATTAGGAGCTAATAATTTATAACAAATAAGGAAATTTATAAAATAAAATGAGAAGAAATCTCTTAAATCAAGAAATTTAAAAAATACATATAGAACAAAAAAAAAAATTTGGGTGGCGGGTATAGGTATCACTTATTGGATAACCAACATCCTGCCAAAGGTATCACTTATTGGATAACCAACACCCTGCCAAAGGTATCACTTATTGGATAAGCAACACCCTGCCAAAGGTATCACTTATTGGATAACCAACACCCTGCCAAAGGTATCACTTATTGGATAACCAACACCTGCCAAAGATCACCCCAATTGGTTCGGAACGTTTGGTGATTTAAAAGCGGTGCCCGGGTTCTAGGGTGAGGTTTTTCTAGGTTTTGGCGATGGATGCATTTGCCAATCGGGAGAGACTGATTGAGGAAGACCTTTTGACCTCTCCAGCTGGACTCTTGATCCATCACCTTGCACAGCAGTGGGAGGGATCAATTCACACGTCCGTTACTCCTAGACACATTGACCCCCAGACTCCTACCCATCCCTCATACTTTTTGTTTCCCAGAACTTTTTCTTCGTCCTTCTACTAAAAAAACCCTCCGCACAGCATCCCCACAGATGACATCACCCTCCTGATTTTTAAAAATAATAATCAGTAAACAAGTATTTATATTGGGTTAATAGTTGAATGGAAAGAAATGCTCCATTTCGCCAAATAGCCTAGCGCTTCATCTCATTTACACTCGCCTGACATCGTATATCTCCGTCCCATTTGAATTTTGTAAACACAGTTTTGTATTGAAAATTTAAACCTCGTAGGCCACGAAACACGCGCACAAGGCAATACTAGGGTTACTCCCTTTTTCATTGGTTAAACACTTAATTGCCAAAGAAAAGTCTAATTATTTTGTCAAAAACTTGTAGTAAAGCATACAATGTTGGGAAATGGAAAAGTAATTATTTAGTTTTGATAGCATGTTAAATCATATTAAATTAGGTAAGTGCAGAAAGTTATTGCGCGTCTTCGATGCCAGGGGCGGAGATGGAGACGAGAGGAACAAAAAACATAAAACCGTATAATTTATGAGAAAAATGGAGGGTTATTAATAATGCTGAATAATTTTCAGTATTTGCACAAAAAAACCTTCTCATAAGATATGATTTAGGAAAATAATAGGCCAGCATAATAGAGATTCCTTACAAACATCTTGACTTTGCCTTCGGAGACCACTTAAAATAGATGAAGTTGCCAAATTTGGCAAGATGATTTATGCAAAAATTGTTCTTCGAAAAAAGAGAGTATTTACGTAAGAGTAGCCAAGAAACGCAGCGAAAACATAAATTATTACAATATTATATATCTTCCCGATTTTTATATTATTTAGATGAGCTGTTGTTCACAGTACAAATTAAACGCAATGCAGACATCATGAAGTCAAGCTTAGGCATTCGTGTAAAAATGATCAACTGAAATAGAAAAAAAACGTGAAAAACAATGTTTTTTTAACTAATACAACTTTTTTGGTTTGGCTGAAGATTGAACTTCAAATTGTGAAGACAGCACCTACCGATGATGATTTTCTATCTTGATAATTGCACAAACGCTTTAAAAGCAAACGTAAAGCCAAAAATCGTACAAGTATTCTTCAAAGCGCGTCTATCAATTAGGCGATACAGCTGATTTACGATTCTGCATCGTCGTTGACATTGTCAATACCACAAACGGCACAGACAGTACAGCGAAAAGAGATTGCTGTTTGAACTTAAAAGCTAAACTATCCATGACTCTACCCTTGTTCTTTGCAAAATATTTCTTATATGCAAGATTGTGTTAAATTACTTGCATTTACATTTTCGTTACGAAATAGAGTGTAGTTACATGTTGTTATGTCAACCAATATAGTCAATTAAAATACCGGAAGACTTTGGAAGACAGGATCCAAATAGTTAAATAAACTTACCCATGAACTCACACATACTCCATCGCAAGCTCGGATCAAACTAATAATTTACCAAGGTGAAATGGAGGTTAAACAAAGCCGAATGGAGGAATTATACCAAGAGGAGATTAGAAACTATGTAAATCCCTCTTCACTAACTCAACTCTATTAGACACAGGAGACGCGTGTCATTTGTATAAAATACACCTTTCTCTAACGAATCTCCAGCCTTTAATGAAAGTTCTATTCAAATTTCGTAGAAAAGCTTGAATGATGATAATTCATTAACTTAACAGACCTTTTGATCAAAGTAACAAATAATATTATCACTCTAGACAAACCCACGTTCTGCACGATGTATATTTTAGTTTGATAAGGAATTGATTGGATGAAGTACATGTATTATAATTATACATTGGTATTTCTTTCTTCACGTACTCTTGTGCTAATTTTTTACAATAAATACACGCGTTGAACATTATCCAAACATTATCATTCGCACGGAGCACATGTGTGAAATGGCGAGGATCTGAACTGAGTATGACGTACAGGCAGTTAATAATGTCTGAACACTAACTATCTAAATAATCGGCTTATCTGGGTGCGTGGTTCAATATTAGTTATTAAACTTGTATAATATTAGGTTTGGAAACTGTGGGATCGATTCTTAAGTTCAAAAAACTGTTTTGCTCTCGAGCTTATCGATAACGTTTCCGAAGTTGGGTCAACGAAATTTTAACAGTTGTTGTAAGAAAGATCAATCAAAAGATAAAGCTTGTATACCCGATTAAGAACAGTGATGGCAAAATTATAAGAGTAATTTTGGTAATAATGTTTTGGTGTACTTTTTAAAATATTTATCCTCTAAACCGTTTGTACGGGACGTGTTTGCCTACACAAGAAAATACTGTAAATAATAAGCACCGGCGCACATCAGTTCTCAACCTGGGTAATGATTTGAGTAAAACACCGTGAGGTGTTCTATCCAAGCCATCATAAAAGAAAGACGATTCAAATCAAAATTCACATTTTAATTAGATGTATTGTACTGGTATACAGAACTTACAAAGGGGTGTAGCTTGTAGGTACTTCCTATTTCTTACAGCCAACCCAATTCACAAGAAATAGTTATATGTATTTCAATACAACTGGGTTTTAATACACAGATAGAAACTGAGACAATCGGAATTCTTTCAGCGATAATTTCAGATTGGAGCACATTGTGCATCATCGCGCCATACGATACAGCAAATGGCGCAGGCAACTGCTTCAATTGGTAGCCAGGAGGAATTGGCCAGCCTCTAGGTTGTCAGCATCAATGGCTTATTCAGTCGGTAGCCAGGAGGAATTGGCCAGCCTCTAGGTTGTCAGCATCAATGGCTTATTCACTCGGTAGACAGGAGGAATTGGCCAGCCTCTAGGTTGTCAGCATCAATGGCTTATTCAGTCGGTAGCCAGGAGGAATTGGCCAGCCTCTAGGTTGTCAGCATCAATGACTTATTCAGTCGGTAGCCAGGAGGAATTGGCCAGCCTCTAGGTTGTCAGCATCAATGGCTTGTTCAGTCGGTAGACAGGAGGAATTGGCCAGCCTCTAGGTTGTCAGCATCAATGGCTTATTCAGTCGGTAGCCAGGAGGAATTGGCCAGTCTCTAGGTTGTCAGCATCAATGGCTTATTCAGTCGGTAGCCAGGAGGAATTGGCCAGCCTCTAGGTTGTCAGCATCAATGGCTTATTCAGTCGGTAGCCAGGAGGAATTGGCCAGCCTCTAGGTTGTCACCGTTGCTTCATAAGGTTTATAATTTTACATAGTTACGTTCAACCATTTAGGTACTTTACTTATTTACGATTGTTTCAACGTCTTTTGTATCAGAGGTTAGCTATTATGATGGAAATCTTCGCCTGTTGTCAGATTGAAGATGTTGTATTAAGTAAGTCCTCCATTACGACACAAGCAACATTTTACGCTTACTGTGGTGGTAGTAGGATATTTTTCAAATATTGTCTGGTTACTCGTAACCCTTGAATAATTGTCTTTTTTTAAAATCAATATCTTTTAAATAAATATTTTTTTTATAAATAGTAAAAAAATAAAATATATAAAAGCAAAACCTAAAATTGGAACAAATATAACAACAAATTAAACTTGATAAAAATATTAAGTTAATTGGTTCTTGATCTCAAAATTTACAAAACATTTCACTGAAAGACTTAAAGTACAATTTACCAAATAAAATACGAAGTTAATATTTTAATGGATTTTTCTTTCACATAAATAAACAGGAAAAATGTCATACTCTGAACCCATTGACTTTCTTTAGCTGTTTAGATTTAAAGTAACGGAGCGGAGCTTTTCTAACAATAACGAGTATCGCAGGCGGAAGGAAGTGAAAATGTCGGTCCTGAGAGATCTCTCGCCACAATTGGCCCAGAGATAAAATAAAAATACCCGGAAACATTAATATCAGACACGAAATAAAAGCGTTGTATTTTTTTTACGACCTAAATTTAATTGAATTAATTTGCGTTGCTTCACAATTTGTGGTACGTAGATAATATTATATTTGCTGAACCTTTCAGAGTGGAAGATGTTTTCAGATTAACATCATTTTTAATATAATAAAAATAAGATTTGTGCCATAAGAGCGCTCGCAGACAAGAGATTTTATTCGCGGCGACAGTTGCGTTGCAACAGTTGCAGGCATAACAATCCATTACGGTACCTACGTATTGTTTTATAGTGCTTTCGCACAAACGAAGTATTGGATTCCGTCTAAACTTAAACTTTAGGTCGTATAGTTGACACCCGAGCTGTGCAAGGGGGTTGCCTACAAAGCATCGGACCATCCCAGTACGGTATAGGTGTGCACACGAGAGACGCGGAACACTTTTAGAGGAGACATTTTAGAATTTGTTTGAATTTTGGAATAGTTTCCAACTGTCGCCGCAACTAAAGTTTCTCGTCTGCTAGCGCCATTTAACTTTTATAATGCTGCCAGTACACGATGGGCCAATGCGGTTAAGCGATTAGCCATTTGGCCAATGCGCTGGCCCTACGTGTACAGAACTACTTGGCGTATATTGGCCGTTGTACGCGACGACTGCCAACGTTGACCGGCCAACCAAATTACTAATTATGTGAACACCTCAAAGTATCTTAGCCCCAACAGCGTTCACGCATTGGCGAGTTGGGCCAACTTTGGCCCAACGTGTAATAGATGCTTAACATTCAATTTCGATCCACTTATACACCTCTTGTTGGCTCTTTTTCGCTTCTAAAAAATGTAGGCGTAAGTATGACGAGAGGCTGTTGTTAAGTAAGGCTTCGCACGGGTATAGTTTGTTTTGAGTACGTTTTGCGCACCATGCGCGACTCCAATTACGCGACTCATAAAAAAGGTTCAGTTTTTTTTAAACTTTTGTGTTCGACATGAAAAAAAATGTTGGAAATAAAACTTTCACGAATAAACTGGATGTTTCTTTACTTTTTCTCACTTCTGTATAATATTACAACGATTACACAGGTCTGCAACGTTTTTTTTCTTTGAAATAAGAGGTAATTCCCATGTATTTTTGGTTGCTGAATTCGGGAAAATTATCAAAAAAATTCCATCACGTAAGGTTTTTCCGCAAAACGCAAAATACTGTGGGATTGCCTATCTTAAGTCGCAAAACGGGGTTTATTGCGGAAATATATTTTTTTTATTATTTACAACTTATTATAAGATAATATTAAGTTTTATAGACTGAAACAAAACATTTAGTAACTCATGACGATAAAATTAGTCAGCTTTAAATCATATATATTGGGAGAGAGCCTCGAAACCACAGCGATGACTGCTACTTTTGTTCGTGCAATGTGCAAGGGTATAAAACCAAAAATAAAAAAAAACAAATTCGCTACCCAAACATAGATTCAGCACTCCGCCCAGTCCCTCACGGACCTGGCATTCCTACACCACAAGAACCCCAAAGCCTGGACGATTTGCCATCATCAGAAAGTGAATCAGAAGAAAGTTCTAGTGACGAGTTTCAAGTAGGCGACTCCAGTGACTCCTCAACAATTTTCTCAAGCTGAATTAAATGACCTGATCCGAGATTTAAAATCTTGGTGCAGTTAGTGAGAAGCAAGGTGAGAGGTTTCACCAAGATATCAAGGAAATGGAGAGAAGGTATCAAGGTCGATGGGATATAAATATGATGGGCGACTACTGCTGGATGCTGCATAGGGAAAATATAACGTCCCACAAACGAAAAAGCACAAAACGAAGCTTCCAAACTAAAAAAAGCATATTTTATAAAGATTTATAATTGCATATGATGTAAATAAAATATATTATGACTTAAAATTAATTAAATTTGTATAATTTTATGATTTTTTCTTTTGAACATTCCCTACAGAAGTAGTGTAAGTAAGTTGTTGTAAGTTGCGGAAAATCCTTACGTGATGGGTCAAAATGGATGGCATTCTCGAATTCAGCATTCCAAAATACATATAATTCAACCATTACCATTTAAAAAAAATTCAAAAATGTCAATTTGCAGACCTGTGTTATTAATGTCAGATTAAAACTGGAAACTGTACTTTCAGTGGTCAGAAAAAAAAACAGTTTTCAAATCTTTTTTAAATATTTCATATTATAACACTTTATGTATGATAATCATCAAAATTTAATGATCTATCTATCGCTTCCTTGGAACAACAAGGTTCCATCTGCAATTGGTATGAAATTGAGATACTGAGGTTCAATGTTTGTATCTTGAATAAAATACCAACACTTGAAATTTATGAAATAGTTAATATGCAGAACGTATTGTGAATTATTAATTAATTTTTTTCGGCTAAATGCCGTGTCTTTTGCATAGAATGTTCTTAAACCTAAATATAAATCAATAACATCACGTTCTGCATATCCACTTTTCATAAATGTAATTTTTAATTCATTTTCTTGCAATTGGGTCCTGGAAAATAATTTGTTTGAAAGAACACAAAAAAATTTATCCATGGCAGATATAAATATGTTGTCTTATGGTTGTCTTGAAAATTTGCAAATGGAACCATTCTGTTCCAAAATATAAAATTTATTTTTTTAAATAGAACTAAGGATCCATGTTGTTCTAAAAATTAAATATAAATCATTTTAAATAGAACTTTGTTGGATTAATTAAATGCGAATTAAGAAAGTAGAACATAGGGATTTAAAACTAAAAAAATCTAAGATACGTGGTACAAAAAGTAAGTTTTGGCAAAATGTCAGATAGAACCTTGTTATATTCATTTCAATAAGCAGACGAATCAAATTTAACTCTTGTGTGATATGATTTAATTGATGTATAAAATGAGTTATTTAAATTGAGATTGTGCTAAGCTGAAGTCTCATATTTTGGTGAAAGATTAACTGTTATTTAATTACGTACGTTAAGATTATTCTTATTAAATGAGCTTTACGGAGGTATTTACATACCCAAGTGACAATTATTAAAGCGTTTAATTAATAATCAAGTAATTATTTAAAGCATAATTTATTAAATGAGTTTTGTAAGTCATCGGGATTGCTTTGGCCAGAAATTAAAAAAAGAATGATAGAATAAATATAGAATGTTCTATACTTAGTCTAACTTCTGAAATTAAATATCTTGGTATATATATAGATCAACATTTTAAATGAAAAAAACAAATTTGTGAACTTGTCAAAAGAATTAGAAAATGTATTTATATATTTATAAGACTTAGAAATATTCTTAGACTAGAAAACCTAAAAAGAGTGTACTATGCAATTGTACAATCTATATTACAAATGGTATTATTGGCTGGGGAGGAACTTATAACAATATATTAAATCCACTTAAAATAGTTCAAAGATTGATAATTAAAGTAATATTGAAAAAACCATCCAAATTTTCTACTGAGATTCTCTTTTCAATATTCAATGTACCCACAATAGACAATATATAAAAAAAATATTCAATTCTACAAATTTATAAAGAAATACAGTTAAATAACTTACAATTCAATTCATCAGTAAGATATCAAAAAACTATCAAAATCCCAAAACTTAATACAAAGCACACACAAAATACCTATCTCTATCTAGGTATAACATATTTTAACATCCTTCCATTATATCTAAAAATATTGAAGATATTCAGGAATTTAAAATAAAATTAAAAAATTACCTAAAACTACTATAAAAGTCCATATCTTACTCTTATTATTATTTCCTTCAAATCTTGAAACTGTATTATTGATAAATCTTGCCTATTTCTTACTTATCCCTTTGGTTTTGCAAATATATTATTTACTTACTTACATGATTCCATATAATTGAGCTAGGATTCACTCACCAAACACAAGAGCCTTGTCTCTTTATGGTGAGGAAAAGCTATTATTATTTACCTTGATAACACTGTATTATATGTATACTTGTATATTTATTGTAAAAAACATACAAATATTAAATAAATAAAAAATAAAAAAAAAATAAAAAAAAAAATAAAAAAAGCAATAAAAAATTATCTTTCTTTGATGGAACTTCTTTGGTTAAAATTTGTATATTATTAAATATACTGTCCGAATTATCTGTTTTTTCTTATGTTAGTTTACTTTAATTCGTTCAATGGTTGTAGCCGTTTTAGTGACACGATCTGAATAGCCAGATACTTCCTAACCTTCCCAATCCTTTTTCCTTCCTCTTATCACTCCCTTCAGTCGCGAAACATACCCAAATCGGACACGCCATCGTTTTAATTGCTCCGGGCCGCTGTGCGGTATTCAAACAAAACGTAGGAGAAAGAAACGTCTGTGCGGCCCAAAGATATTAGAAGAACGAGATATGCTATGTACTACCTAATTAGGGTACTTTGAATACTATCGGGACGTGTACGCACAGAAATCTATTCTATGTATTAGTGCGGATACCTTAGCGTAAGCGAAGGTGTGCAGTAGTATTGGTGAACAAAACCGGCGACACTGGGCAAAACAATTCCACACAATATGAACTGCTCATAGCACATCTCGTTCTTCTAATATCTTTGGTGCGGCCCTTTTCGTAATTTACTTTACTTTTGGTTCAACTTTAATTTGGATTTGAGGTCAAAATACCCAACCAAAATAAATAACATTGTCTTTTTGTTTATCAAAATTTACAGCAATTACGGACAAATGCTATTTTATTTACCTACCTTTTAAAATTATGGTATATAGGACATTAAAGAATTAATTTTTCGTGATTTTAGAGGAAATTTTTGCATTTTGTGAGTTACTTGTAATTAATTTCTAAAAAATCCTGTCCTACCTACTGTAATGACAAAATGAATAACAAAATGAAACATCGTAAAGATGTCGCTTTCTTCGGTAGAAATTTCAATTTATGTAGGTACCTACGACAAATTTGTGTTCCAACGTAAATTGGTTACATTATATTTATACAGTAAAACAGCAAAATTATTTTAAGAATTGCCAAATCATTAATATTTTAATTTTTTGAATGGTCTTTATTTTATAATTAATAAATAAAGTAGCACATAAATAGCACTAGATATTTTCTGTACCCTTTGATTTAAAAAAAAAATCAGTGTGGTTGGGTTTTTGACCTCAAATCGAAATTTATGTTTTGTATGAAATGTCGCACAGCCGTTCCTTTTGAACCGCACGTACAAAAGAGGACTGCCAAAACAGACATGTATATTATAATAATAATAATAATGATTGGATTATTTGTATAGCTCCGTTTTCGTGAGAAAATCACCTCAAGGGCGCTTAACAACTTAATTTATGCATTTAATCTATTCCTATCTTTAGCACTTTATCACTTAGACTAATAACTTATTACTTGTGGCTTATAACTAAGTTTCATAGCTAGTGGCCTGATCAGATATACTAATTTATTTATTTATTACTTCATTACGCCCTCTTTAGGGGCTTTTACATATGAATAGTAAAAATGAGATATTAATACACTACATATTTATTATACATAACTAATCTGTCTCAGTAACAATCTTTTATATTTGTTAAGTGATAAATTGGAGATGTTCACTGACTCGAAATAATTATTTCCCTCCATAAGTATTCTGTGCAATGAGGAATACATAATATAGTAGTTAGTACCAGAATTTCGGCACCAAAATAAATCCCGACTAATGGTATTACGTAGTGGAATCCGAAAGCTTTTCAATGCGAGCAATTCAGGACTTTCAAATGAATCATTTAGAAATTTATATAGAAATACTATGTCAGTGAAAATCTTTCTGTCAGACAATTTAAGCACATTAATTTAATTTAAAAGAGTAGTTCAACAAAATTGTTGGAATACCCATTTTAAAATAAGAATTTATTTTGTATTCTTTCAATAGCTTGTACATGAATATTGTAATGTGGATAGCAGACGGGAGAATTGTATTCAAACTATATTGTTGAAATTTCTGGTTAACTTAGTTATAAATTCCAACGTTTGTAAGCCCTTGCTAGAGATTTCCGTCGTGTGATTAACAAAACAATAGATCATATGATAAAACGCTATCGCAAAAAACACCATAAATGTTAATGGCTATAATAAAAAAAATATCTTTGTTAGAAATAACTTTTCGAATTCCGGTCAGGGTTTTAGTTAATGTAATAGGTTACCAACTTCTAGAATAAATTAACTTGAAGAGTACAACTCTGGTTTCTGTAGCCTTAGTTAGGGCTTTTCGTTCTGTGTCGTTCTGTGTTCTGTTTTGTCTCTAACTGCAAACTAGTTGTGCTTTCTAGATAATTATTTAATTTATTCCTATTATTATTAATAACTTACAGTACTGTGATTATCCACTTCAGATAACAGATCTTTATATTTAGATGAGGAACTCTCGGTCTCTCACGTCTCCGTAAGTATTTTAGATAAACAACAGTGGTTCAGCTAACTAATTTATACGAAAGATATTTTAGGAAAACACTTACGGAGACGAGAGAGACGGAGAGTTCCTCGTCTAAATATTAAAATCCGTTATCTGAAGCGGAAAATCTCTCGAATAATGAGCTATGGGGTCCTGAAATTTGAAAACAATTTCTTATGTCTGATATTTCACGGCAATGAAACTAATTTCAGATAAAAAATTTAATTTCCACCATGAGCTATGGAGCTTTGAAATATCCATTTAAAAGAAAAAATACGACTAGACGCTATATTGCTTTTATATCATATCAAGGCGTTTAAAATATCTAAAGGATGACTTAAAATCATAGTTTGACTCGATGGTGGCCTCCGTGATAGAGGGGTAAGATTCTTGACTAGTAATCCGGAGGTCGCGGGTTCAAATCTCGGCGTGCGCAAGTAAATATTATTTTTGATTAATTTGTGTTATTCAAAATTTATTCAATTAAAATAAAAGTAATATTGAATCAGCATTCGCGGCTCATTTCCAGAGTGGTAGCTACTTACCCTGGTGAATGACCACCATTCACCATTGATACATTGCTTGAAATAGCTTTAGCCGTGATTGATGACCAGATCTAAAAAGCCAGATACTTCCCCATACTTCACAACATACCTTCAGCCTTACAACATACCCCAATTGGGGATGCTATAGTCTCACTGGCTCCAGACGGTCGCGAGCATTTAAAAAAATCAATAAAATATTACATGTCTACATTATTAAAGAAGAGTTTTAAGAAAAAATCTTGAGTTACTATTAATTTCGTTGAAAAACACACCACAGCTAGGGTCAATGAAAATACAGTGAAACAAATAAAATAAAAATGTTCCGTTTGAGAGCAAATTTGAAAAAGAGGAAGCTTATCCGCATAATACAACAACCAACCGAGTAGGAGAAAAGTTGAGTACAAACAGATCAAACAAAACCTTTGAATTTGCTGAACATACTAACAACCTATACCGATTCAAAGTTCGCGGAAAGTTGCAATATTTTCTCTATATTATTGTCATTTCCTTCGTAGGACTAGGAGTCTTTGTGCCACAATAGAAATATAAGGCGTTTTCTATCCCACAAGACCACCCCCCCCTTCCCGCTCCGCGGTGTAAATTACACGGGCAGAACGAGGGTTTACATCATTATTAGGATTTGTTCCAATTCAACCAACAAAATACAACAATAAAAGGGATCAAAAAGTTACGCAATTTCATTAAAAGATTGAATTGTTGAACCTGGGAAAATAAGAAAGTCTAATAAATAATTATGGGGCTCAAAGTTTGGTAGGGTCACGGAGACGCATTTTTTGCTGGGAAAAATGTGTAACTCATCAAATACCGTGTAACGCCACTGTTGCATTCCATCAGCAACACTACCAATAGTCCTACTCCTAGCGTCCACGAGTGGTCTCTTAAGCCCCGCGAGCCCTGGGCAATGTGGCCAACGGCAATACCATCAGCCATAGCAGATAGGAGAGGATGAATGGCGAATCTCCGGCGCCATAAAACCGGAACCCCCCAGCTAAGGGATGGAAACCCCTACAGAAAAACCCTGGCCCTCCTGGTAGGGGGTTGGGCGAGAGGCTAATAACCCTTCCTGTAAAAGCAACGCTATTACGAATCCTAACACAGAGCCTCGGACAACAACTGAACTTAGGAAAAGACCCGGCAAACGAAATAAGGACTTGAAAATAGCTACCTGGAACGCAAGGACGCTGTATAGAAGTGGAGCCCTAGGAGAGATCACTAGGGAGATGACGAAATATAAAATTGACATAATGGCGGTGCAAGAAACCAGATGGATAGGATCTGAGCCATTTGACACAAGAACGCATACGATACTGCATAGTGTAAATGAAAGACATCATAAATTCGGAGTGGCCTTCATTGTGGACCGGAAAATGGGAAAATGCATATTAGACTTTAAACCCATTAATGAAAGAATGTGCAGCTTACGCATAAAAACGAAATTTTTCAATGTAACATTGATCAACGTACATGCTGAAACGGAAGATAAAGAGGACATAATGAAAGATACATACTATCAGAAACTCGAACAGGTCTACGACACATTACCATCGAACGACATTAAGATGGTAATTGGGGACTTTAACGCCAAGATAGGACAGGATCCTCTGCTCCAACACATTACAGGAATGAACAGTCTACACAAGCACGCTAATAATAACGGAACCCGAGTGATTGATTTCGCAGAATCAAGAAACCTAATAGTGGCCTCGACTCAATTCCCAAAAAAAGACATACACAAACGGACCTGGACGTCGCCAGATGGTAGACACCATAACCAAATTGATCATGTCCTGATAGAAAGAAGGGGGGCAACGAGCATCACAAACGTAAGGACGTATAGGGGTGCCAACTGTGATTCAGACCACTACATGGTGGTGGCCACCTATAGGAGCCGAATTGCAAACAACAGGACACGAAAATCACCAACTATTCCAAAAATCAATACGGAAGCTCTAAAAACACCAGAAGGCAAAGAGCAGTATCACAACGCCCTTTTAAATAGCCTACCAGATCAGATCACTGAGCAGAACTCCCAAGAATCACTCGAAAAAGATTGAAATGATATAAAAGAAGCAATTGTAAGAGCAGTGGAATCAAGTGTCGGAAACATGCCCAGACAGCCCAGGAACCCGTGGTTTGATGAAGAGTGTGAAAGAAAGATAGCTGATAAGAATATACTCAGAAAGAAGTACTTGGAAACGTCAACAAGAAACAAAAGACAGGCGTACGAACAAGCGAGAAAAGAAACGAGTAAGCTGATACGGGGAAAGAAAAGAAAATTCTTGAATGATATACTGCTAAAAATGGAACAGGACTTTGTCAATAATAATCCTAGAGAAGCATATAGGGGAGTAAACTTCTTCAAGAAGGGTTTCAAACCGAATACAACACTATGCAAAGACGCTGATGGATCAATTATATCAGATAAGGAACGAATAAAAACAGTGTGGAAAAACTACTTCTATAAACTTCTCAATCCTAATAGCGACCTGAGAAGTCACCCTACCAACATCCCCACTGAATCAAGTAATGAAGAATCAGCGAATCCACCAACAATGCAAGAAATAAATGCTGCACTAAAGAAACTTAAAAACAACAAATCACCTGGGAAAGACAACCTCCCGGCAGAGTTGTTCAAATATGGAAATGAGCATCTGAGAAATCTGCTACTCAATTTAATAACTAAAATATGGACACTGGAAAAAATCCCAGAGGAATGGCAAATAAGCATAATATGCCCAATTCACAAGAAAGGTGACAAATTAAAATGCGAAAATCATAGAGGAATATCACTTCTATGCACAGCATATAAAATCTACACCATGATACTGAAACAAAGAATTGATAAATATGCAGAAAACCTACTGGGAGAGTATCAGGCACGCTTCCGCACCGGTAGATCCACAACAGACCACCGTCAGACAGATCTTGGCAAAGTGCTGGGAATTTGACATAGACATACACCAACTATTCATTGATTTCAAGCAAGCATATGATAGCATAGATCGGGAGTGTCTATATGACATACTACTACAATTCCAGATTCCACCTAAATTGGTTAGGCTCATAAAAGCCACAATGTCAGACTCAAGATGTCAGGTCAAAATAGACGGAGAATTGTCGGAAGAATTTACAGTATCACAGGGACTTAAACAGGGGGACGGTCTGGCTCCCACTCTCTTCAACATTGTGCTCGAACATGTAATACGAAAAACACTAATAGACACTGGCTCCAATATTTGTTTCAAGAGCAGTCAAGTTGTCGGATATGCGGATGACATCAACATTGTCGGAAGATCAATTTCAGCCATTAAGGAGGTCTTCGACCCTTAAGAAACAGCGGCGCGGGAAGTAGGACTGCGAGTTAATGGTGACAAAACAAAAATGATGGTACAGAGCAGGAACCCCTCACACAGAAGAAGAAGTAGTGCACTATTTAAAGACAACTACTCATATGAAGTGGTCGATCAATTCACCTACCTGGGCTCCAGCCTGACAGAGAACAATGAGGATCTAGCAGAAATCAGAAAGAGAATCATAGCAGCCAACAAAACATACTTCTCTTTGCTGCCAGTGTTTAAGTCACGTAGTGTCCACAGAAAAACCAAAATAACCATATATAAGACCATTGTAAGAACTTTATTGGCATATGGATGTGAGGCGTTGACACTGACGGTAAAGATGGCTGAAATGCTGGATACTTTCGAAAGAAAGGTGCTGAGAAGAATATGTGGACCCGTGAAAGAGGGCGAACAGTGGCGTATCCGGCACAATATAGAATTGTACGATATATATAAGGCCCCTAGCATCTCTGCACACATGAGACTCCTCAGGCTGAGATGGGCTGGGCATGTACAGAGAATGCCGGATACACGCGTCCCAAAATTGTTATACTATAAAATTGTTCAATGCTCTACCAAATGAAACCAAAAAAATAAACGAAATGAGTATATTTAAAACAAAAGTCAAAACATGGCTTAGAGATCAAAGTAATAATCAACTTACAAACATTATGAAGACAATGTAAAGACAATTCAAAACTAAATACAAAAATCTAAGAAAAACTACAGGCCGCCTCAGAACAGGAAACCCTAGTGAGGAGGACTGTGAAAAAAATACAAAAAATATACTTATATTATACTTTAAACCTACATAATGTACAAATTTTGCTATTGATATTAATAAAAAAAATAAAAATAAAAAAAATAAAAGAATTCTGACTGGTCACCCAGGTGGAAAGAGAAAAGTGGGAAGACCCAGACTGAGGTGGGAAGATGAGGTAAGAGGGGATGCAGCACAGCTTCTCCAGGTGACAAACTGGAAGTCAGCCGCTGAGGACAGGAGGAGTTGGAGGCGACTGTTGCAGGAGGCCAAAGCTCGATATGGGCTGTAGCGCCATCGAAGAAGAGAAGAAGAAGAATAAATAATTATTGTGGCATTTTCCAGGTTTTGTCAGTATTTTAGAATATTAAAAAATATATATTTTGTCTTTTGGAACGATCGAAAAACATGGGACGAAATGTCTTGTGTATTTTTTTTTTATAAAACTGGTTACTTCAAAGATCATTTTAGAAAGAGCAATGCAAATTTCATATCGCCACAGATCACGGTTAGCGAATTTTAAGACGTGCAAAAAGATTCCATATTTAATAAGATTTCCTCCGCATTCCGAATTTCTACCGTTTTATAACATATCATCATATCATATAACATGTCATCTTTTAAGATAATATCTATACATTTGTAGAGCCGAAAAGGTAGTTATATAAAATTCCCTAGATATAAATTATTAGAAAAACATTTTGTTCTGTTTCACATGTGTTTTTTTTTTAATTTCTTTAAATTTTTGATCAAATCTTATTATTTAAAATCCTAAATAATTGTCTGGACTCACCAGAACTTACCAATTTAATAAATCTTCATATTCCGTCTAGATCAACCCGACAATCTGATTTATTTTATCTACTCTCGTGTAGAACAAACATTCGAAAAAAATCCCCAATTCCTCGTATATGTGCACAATATAATACAAAATTTTACAGCATTGACATTTTTGGTAATAACCTAAAGAAATATCGATATGAAGTACCTAATGCGTACGATCGATTATTAATATGAGAGTATGGAATGTATCGGCAGCATCTCCTATCCTCTTCCTATTTTCCTCTTCCTCTCCCCTTCCTTTAACACCAAATTAATTTTAAGATACTAAAACTTCATTACTAATGCACTTTAACATAAGAAACTTCTGTGGCTTGACTTCACTTAACTTATATATTTATCTCGTATATTATATAAAAGCATTTGTCGAGAGATTTTTGCTCTATTTCAAACGAGTGTTTTATTAAATATTTTCACGATATTCGCTTAATTATCGTTTTTTTTTTAATATTAGCGCTTCCCTAACATTCGTATTTACATATTTCCTTTTCAACTCATATTTGAATGCTTACTACCTAGCTTCAGATCATTTAAAAAATATTGAAATCTCTTCAACAGTCGAGATATTGCTAGCTCTAGAGTCGATTTACATTTTAAAATGCTCACGGAGCAAAGCGCTGTAAAATATTTTACATTATTTACGTCTATCTGGAGAATTTATGGAGTGTATTGACACGGAATAAAATATAGGAAAATTTATTGAAGGGCTTGAAGCCAATTTCCTAGATTCTCCAGAAAAATGAATTTTGTGAATAAATAACACATATTTGGAACAAAATAGATTATTAATGAGTCGTATCAAACGATTTCACACAGAAATGACTTGGAATTGAAATCGAAATACCTCTGTATTCATTGGATATAAATTACTCCCCAAGAATCCCAAATAATTAACAGGATTCTCCGGCCAAATTCGGGACAAAACAAAAAAGGAATTTTGAATTGAAAAAATTAAATGGCTTTTCAATAAATTCTCAGGAAAAAATAAACTTTAACCCAATAGGTAAATTGTTGTTCTTTGCGAACCCAGCATTCCTTGCTCTAATAATTTTTTGTAATTGTAAATTGTGTTAAACTGTAAATGGGCATTTTCACATTTGGTTTTTGACACATTCTACGATTTTGATTGGTTTTTTCATTGTTATTTATTATTAAATATGTTAAAATTATATACTGTTTACATAGGTACAATTTTATTAATTTTGTCAGTTTAATTAATGTCAAATAAATAACTCTCAAGTTTAATTAATTATTTAGATCAAAGGGTAATGTGTTTTAAACTTGTCCCATTTCTACATTCAATGAAACAAAGTCTAACTTTGAAATTAATTTTAGGCGTATTAGAATAATTTTTGACTTAAATAGCTTACATAATATATTTTTTAAATATAATTTTTACGTAAATTACTGGACTAATGTAGAAAAAAATCGCTTTAACATTTCTGGTATAGAATCCGTTAGTTCCATTCCGTGATCGTGTACATATTTTTAACGCCGTTTTAGGGGCTTTTGATTTTATTTTTATTTTAGATCGAAGGAAGAGGCCAACGCCTTGCGCCACAGTGGGAGGAATATATGTATATGTCCGTCACTTCTGAACACATTGATCCCTAGATTCCTACCCAACCCTCATACCTTTTACTATTCCAGAACTTCCTCACCTTCCTTTCATTAAAAAACCCTCCACACAGCATCCCGAAAGATCCTCATGGTCCACTGTGCAATGTGATGTAAAAAATGGTATCGGAGAAAACTTAAAAATAAAACGTAAAAGTAACTGAAAGGAAAGCACGAAAATTATAAAAACATGTTTTTAGAATACACACACAAACTTGGCGAAAATGCCCAAATAGCAAATTATAATCTATTTACGTTAAAACTTATATTTCCAAATCTTACAGAAAACGCGAGTTTGCGTTTCAAAAATTGTGATAAGATTTTATTAAATGTATTAACTAAATGTCAATAAATTTTCTCGTGTAAAAGGAAGGTCAAAAACACACGTCTTTCATACTTTTTATCTGTTTCTCTAGTAGGCAAGTAAATATTTTTAAGGAAACCTTTATATCTTGTAAGATATATTTATTATTCGGCCGGCGTTGCCTTTTTTTCTACATATTGCCGTAAATGAAAAATATATTTTAATTTATTATTCAGGCAAGTGAAGCACCCCACCAGATAATAAATAACCTTTAAAAATGGCTATAAGAATGTAAGCTAAGTTTTTTTACAATTTATATTTATTAATAAATATTCCCCAAGCAAAGAAGAACCTTACCAATAAACTTGTTTGAAATTATTTACAATTGATAAATAATAATTAATATAGGGTAATAATAATAATAATGCTTGGATTATCTATATAGCGCCGTTTTCGTGAGAACACCACCACACGGACCACACGCTAGTAAATATTTGTTTATCAGTTGTAAAAACTGTGTGAACTTGAAGGTGACCGAAGGAACTAAATACCTTGGACACATAATCACCAGTAATCTGATGGACGATGATGATATCGATAGACAAAGACGAGCTCTCAGCGTTAAAGCAAACATGCTCAGTAGAAGATTTCGCCTTTGCAGTACCGCTGTTAAAAGGACGCTCTTCCCTTCCTTCTGCGCAACGTTGTACACGTGCGAACTATGGGCAAACTACAAAAAGAGTAGTAAAGAAAGACTACGGGTCCAATACAATAACGTCTTCCGCGCAATGTTCTGTCTCCCCAGATACTGCAGCGCTTCCCGTATGTTCACGGAGGGGCGAGTTTCCGGATATGCAGCCCTTATTAGATCCAGGGTGGCAGGGATGAGGGAAAGGATAAGCAGCTCTGGAAATATGTTCACCATGGAAGTCAGCTTCACTCCATCGTCCAGCATTGACGCACACTGGAGAAAAATACTAGCGCCTAGTATAGTCACGGCTCCCTGAAGGTTGAAATTTGAATTCTATTATTTTTATCATTTTATTCTGTTTTGTGTTGTGGTTGCTATTTTTCTTCTATTTTTTTTATCATATTTTTTGTCTCTCTATATGGAATGTGTGGGAACGCACTAAACTCCCCACATCCCGGAATAAACACTTATTCTATTATTATTAGTTGAGTAATATTTAAAACACGTTTATTAGTATGAGTAAGAAAGAATATAATAAAAATTGCTTCTTAGACAATTAATGCCAGATACCTTTAAGTCCAATATAGTAGTCCCATACGTGACTTTTCTTTCTATTTTCTTCAGTTTTTTTGGTTTTCGTACAAGTCGTTCAAGAAGGAAGAGGACGTTCGTCGATGATGTACGACCTCTCTCTGGGACTACTATAGTGTATAGATGTTATTAAATCAAATATAAATCACTTGTTATTCAATACTTGAAAATTATGACTTTAAGGACGAGTTGTTTCGGAGAATTTGAACAATTCATCAAATTTCAACGTTCATTTTCAAGTTCTGTGAAAGTCCTATTCAAGTTCTGTTATTATATCATCATAGGCTAGTTGCTTGACAGAGCTGAACTAGAAACAGAACTTGAAAAAGTCTTTCACAGAGCTTGAAAGTGGATATTGAAATTTGATGAATTGTTCAAATTCTCCGAAACAACCCGTCCTTAGACATTTAGGTAAATAGAATAAAGGTAAGGACACACTGCGCCGACGTAAAAAACGTACGCAACGCATTAAGCTATCTGGGAAACTTACAATTCATTAATTTTCTATGAAAACAGATGCTTTAAAAAAATACTTGTCGCATGCAACGCAATCCTACGCTCATGCAATGCCGATCTGCGCTATCCAGATCGGCGTGGGACGTACGAAAGAAAGATGGCTTTGGTAAAGGCCTTCCAACGAGTTGATTTGAGGGTAAGTTTCGTTTTGGCGTTTGGCGTTTATTATCTTTTGTTGCTCGTATTTGTTGTTAAAGTGGGAAATAAACTAATGGATTTAGTAAACGTTACAAAGTGATTTATTACATAAAATCCATTAAATATCGCGATACAGTGATATTCTTTTCGTGCATAGGACAAGAGTGCATGTTGACCTATTTTTATTATGAGTTTGTGATTCTTGAAGAGTTTTGAAAAAGAAAATCATACACACGGAATTTAATATTTATATGGGAACATGCTTCTGGGCTGTGTTCAGAATAATAAATTTCACGTCAGACAATATTTCAAGCCTTATTTATATATCCTTATAAAAGTTGATGTCCCTCGTCTAACCCTCGTTTCATGTCAGAATCTGCCACAGAGCATGACGCGATGATTTTGATATGCCGAGATCATCACATTATTAAATTACACAATGGTCAAAACAACAAACAACATTCATATACACTTATGATGATTGACGTAGCAAGTAAATTTTATTCGGTTAATCTGTATTTTTTCACAATTTATTCATTTAAAATAATGTGTATGATATTTGCGGCACCTTCCAGAGTTGAAAATATTTTCAGTATCGCCCCGGTGTAGAACGATTATTCAGAATTGGACATCGAATGAAATGGCTTTAGTCGTGCTTGGTGACCAGATCTAGTCACGCACTCCCCACCTTCCTCTTACCGATCACCTTCCATTTCGCAGAACCTTCAGCCTCACCACATACCTCAATTGGGGATGTCACATTTTAACTGGCTTCAGACTGTTGGGAATATAGCGCGGTATTCACATAAAAAAATATATCAGCTAAAGTACCTTCAAAACCATACGTTTTCTTGCAGTAAAAACCTATTTTTTTATGTTTTCAATAGAAATTTTTTATCAATTTTTGTTACATAGGAACAGTTAAAATGAAGTTTATAAAAAAAAATAAAAATGGAGTTATGATCGAGATAAAATTTAAATAAAAATAAAAAAAAGGAAAATTGTGAAAAGGCTGAATTTTACTGAACTTTTTATTGAAGACGTTATTTATTTGTTAAAAGAATTACAGCCAAGATTTGATTTATGTTATAAGAGTAAATGTTTTGACGCAACATGATCTCTTCAAAGGTTGTACGTGTGTTGTACATTTTAGGGGCTATAAAATGAATATGTCATTCTCTGCAATATCATGTGCTAGTAAAAGATGAAAAGGTACGAAATATGTACTAAAACATATCTAATAATGTGTGACAAGGTATATTAACACAATGGACATTAATGAATACCACAGCGCGTCGCTGATAACAATATTTTCCGACACCATTCGCATATTAAATAATATGTTTATCGAAATCCCACTGTGCAAGTTTATTAATTTATCTTTTCAATATTTCTTTCTTGACAGTTTATTCCACAAATCTGAACCTTTTCACAGTACCTATGACAGTCCACAGCATACTTAAATAACCGTTGTGTAGACTTTTAGACTACGTGGGCAAATTATGCATTTTAAATAGTGTTTTAAATTGTATTGTCCTAATCAGTTCATTAAAAGCGGCGAGTTGGCACTAAAATGAGAAATAAGGTTTCTAGATAAAATTAGTCACACTACTTACGGTGGCTAATCCCACAGCAGTGAAAAATGAATTCATTTGAAATTTTACTATTCAATGTAAAATTAGCGCTTCAAGCCCAGCTGGTAAACATTAAATTTAATATTCAAACCTAAACAAATATGTTGCTTACAGCTATTAGAAGAATGCTGATGTTTGTTAACTTTCGCTAAATGATGTACAGTGTCATCGAAAAAGTTTTACGTGATTTTAAAATTAAATAACTAAGTATGTGTGAAAGGTATACTACTAATGTATACACCAAAACACGCGAGAAATCTTTTTACATTACTAAAATAATTTCGATTTGAATTTCTCTCGTTACACGGCAAACATCTAAGCGATAGTCGACCTCCCTCCAGGTAACGTTTATTAAACAGGAGGATCTCATATCGAAAATCTATGTAATGTAAAACAAAAAAGATTTTCTGTATGTTTTTATGTATAAATTAGTATTTTTAATATACACTTAGTTATTTAATTTTAATCACGGACACCGTTTTTCGCTTACATTGTATTATATCAATAATAATCCGCAGCTAGATGAACTAGAACAGAAAGCAGACACTGTGTAAAAAAATGTGCCGCTGAAAAATAAATATATATTTATTTTTATAAGCAATAATTGTTCGCCTGAAACACTCATCCACATTGAAAAAATCTCCTGATAAAAAATACATGACGCCAACGGGACAATACATCTCCCGTTGGCGTCATGTATTTTTTATCAGGAGATTTTTTCAATGTGGATGAGTGTTTCAGGCGAACAATTATTGCTTATAAAAATAATTGTTATCCTTTGTGCTATGCATAAATAAAATCTTGTCTTAAAAACATTAATTTATCAAAAAAATAATAATAAATATATATTTATTTAAAATGTATACAATATATGTATACCTTTATGCACTGTATTCCCAATAGTTACGAAACTTGATGTATGTATACTCATTGGTATATAAAACCATTTTTTGTGCGAATTTCTTTTTAAAAATATATAACTATTTATTGCGCTTGATTCCGCAGAAGATGGAACAGATATAACGGGTTTTCCAATAAGAGGTGTTATTTTGAATAGCCCTTTATTTCGGTAGATGTTACTATTGAAGCTGTAATTTTTTGACATTTGAAAAGTTGAAACTACGCCATTTATAAAAATGGAACGATACACGCTTCAACAACGCATTGAAATTAATAAAATTCACTTGAGTGAATCAAATGCAAATCATCTTGAGTGATGAGGCTCGGAAAACCCAAGATTCATTGTTGAAAAGCCTCTCTATCCTCAATGTGTGACTGTTTGGTGCGGTTTATGGTCCGGCAGAGTCATTGGACCTTACTTTTTCGAAAATTAGGCTGGAGCAACAATTACGATGAATGGATTGCGCTATCGAGAGATGATTAATGATTTTTTATGGCCGGAATTGGATGGTATTGATCTGGACAACGTTTACTTTCAACAAGACGGTGCTACGTGCCACACAAGCAACAAAACCATTGATCTTTTACGATTGAATATCAAAATTACACCTCTTATTGGAAAACCCTGTATAATTAAAACCATATGTCAGCGTATGATAAGGTGCGATTGAACCACTATGTTTTTGATCACAATTTTTGAAAGGAATAAGCACAAATAAAGTTTTAAAATTACACACAGCAAGGTTAAATCAGTTTGTAACATGAACCCTGTTAATTCTAATGTGAAAAGTTACAAAGTGATATAAAATGCTATTATAAAAATAGTGTCCATCTTTAAACTTGAATAATATCCTGGTATTGGTATATTCATTTTATTTGTGGAAGCCTCTACCAGTCGTTGTCCTTTGCTGTTGATTATTATGTTTGATGGTTCTTATATAAATGGCCTTCCAGCTGTCGTAACAATCAAAACATGGGCAAATAACATTGAATCATTAACAATAGAAGACTTGAATACAAAGTTATTTTCTTGCGGGTTTGTAAAAAGTATTTTTAACTCGTTCATCACAAAACAAAACATTTAATATGTAGGTAGGTAGTGAAGGCAATATATTACACAATTAACTCTATTTTACGATAAAATTGAATCAAAAATAACTTGAGGGACTCGCCAAGTGATAGGGTAGATATAAACAAGGTAATTATCAAAGTAAATGATAGCAAAGTCGCTGCAGAAGGTGTATTTCAAATAAATCATTAGGTTGAACACGCCGTGCCCATCAAATATATTCAATATTTATTAAAGTTTCGCATATTTAACGAGCTGTACAGGAGACTAAAAAATCGTTTCTACATGTGATTGTTCTTCATAGTCGTACGATTTCCGTAGTTTAGCAGTTCTCAAGTGATGTTTTTGCAGTCGAATAAAAGTGTTTTTTAATATTATGAAAGAAAAAAAACATTGTTTCAACAATTCTATAGTAAACCAGCGAGAACTAATAAGCAAGTGGTAAAATGCTTAGCCTGGCCGTCGCCTGGCGTAGAGGCAACACGAATTAGCAACATGTAGAGATTGTAGAGCGTAGAGCCGTAGAGGGAAGTTTACTGAGTCACGGGTTCAGTTCAAAGTATGAAAAGTATCTACCTTGTAGTATGGAAGAGTAGTTACAGAGTAGGAACCAACTGGTGCTCGATCACGAACGTTTCTCGTGTCAGTGTTGCCAACATTAGGTGGGGAAATATGCGAACAGTGTCGAAGCTGTCTTCTGGGATTAATTGACTTTAAACTCCGGGAGCTAATTTAGCTAGATCCTGTGTAGTTGGCCAAGCGTTAAATAGGGTCGATTTGGTGGCGTGAAGAAAGTGCACTTTCGATCAATGTTTTTCGATCGGTGTAAATTTGGATCAGATAATTCCACAAGAAAGGAAATCTCCCACTACTGGAATGAATCTTATTAACAGCGTATACCAGTGAAAATCACTGGATATTATGATTGCAGGATTTGTGATGCTGAAAGTTTATGCAAAGAATACGTCAGAACGAGAACAATTGATGCAAAAAAACCAATAAGTCTACTAATTTATAGGTAGGTGGTTACTTGTCTGAATCCTTGGCATCAGTTCCTTTGAAAATGCTACTTAAATTCAAAGCAAAGAGTTCCAGGATCTATTGAACCAGAGTTACTTCGCAGGACAGGAATACTACCGAAATATAGCATTTTTGATAATATAATTTAACTATTAAGCAGAAACCGTCGAAGAAGAGTAAGTTTAACCCCAATCGGAAAAACCTTTTAAGGTTAAAATTGGTCACCATGACTAAAGTAACCATCATCAACGGAATATGTTTTGTGAAGCACCGAGAACTCTCGCGTCTCTCTCTGGCGTCAAAATTTTTGAACGATTTTTTCACTCAAATTCGTAGGACAATGAATAGCTTTCCACATGGCAACTTAATTTTCGTCACTGGCTGTGGAGATTTAAAATTATTTTATTTATATCTGCCTGTCTTAAAAAAATCACAAGACGCCATAATGTTTATTCCTTAGTTGGCTAAATATGGACGAGATAAGCAGAGTAGTAAATTTGATAATTTAAATATTCAGTAATTTATTTCTTCGTTGAATTTTTGTCTCATTATGTTGTAATTTAGTATTGTTGACTCAGAATTATATTTCGAAAGTAATGAACCTTTGAAGTGCCGTTAAAACAACGAAAGAAGCTAATTTTACCTAGATTTATCATTTTAAAAACGTCGTTTACAAATGGCACCAAATATTCAAACGATGTATTTTTTTTCAATAAAGCAATTCAGCTTAGTTCTGCCTTTTATTTACTAAGGTTACCAACGTTTTATCGAAATATGGTAGTATAGTTTCACATATCGCATGTAAAGTGGGGAGGTGTGAAACATGGTGTATACAGGCTCATAAGACATGTGTTACCCAGCGCATATGTAGGCACCCCGTCCTACGGCAGGTCCTAACTTACAGATTAAACAGGGGTAGGTGCCAGAAAAGGGGTGGGTTGAAACCCAACCACATTAGTTTACAACCCCTAAATCCTACGTACAAGCTTTACATCCCTGCTCCTGGGAGGGGTGATAAACCAAAACCACCTCAAGTCAGGCCAGGACACTAAATCAAATCGGCCCCTTATTTTTATAAGAGCCCTCCTTTATATTCAGCTAATCTAACCATTTCATGTTAACTACTTAAAATTTTAAAAATTAATTTGTAACGTAATATTATAGTGAATAAATGTAAGTATAAGGTGGATGATAATCTTAATAAAAGATTCATATTTACGGAATATAATTTATTGTAAAACAAAACATAGCAAGAGACTCAATGAATAATTTAAATATAAATAATCTCAGGGTGCGACTAACCTCGAAGAAACGTTAGTAGGTCGGTATTATTACGTAAAAATAATTAACATGGTGATTGAAAAGTTATACTAAATTGTAGGTAGTAAAATGAATTATAATTTTAAATATCATTACTATAAATATTAAGGGCGCCAGTTCCATATAACGATAGAACAAAATTTATGAAATTATAGTAAACCAATATTGCAAACAGTAAGAGAACTAAAGATTGAATATTTGAAACGAATATTGAAATGAATATTGAAATGCATAATGATAAACTAAAAACTTCCCGATTTCGTGTTGACCGCCATCCGCGAAGAGTCCTTTCTTCCCCGTACGTGTGATTGCTGGATCCGCCACCCGAATACTCAAGACGAAGCTCCTTTTGTTCTGTCAGCCAAACACCGAACCTTCTCTCATGGTGTCGCCAGTTGTCGGACATCCACACCAAATTATACAGGATGTCCGGAAACTCGTAGTACAAGCGGGAAACTGGTGAATCTACATCACATTTGGAGTCGATTTTGTAGTATATATTTTTTTTTATTTGAGCTTTCGTTATCGAGTAAATCGAGTTTGAAGTTGATTTTTTTTTTTTTTAATCAAATTCTTATAAATTATTACTGAAGATCAAAGTACCCAACTAATTAAAACTATTTGAAAGTAAAACAAATGAAGAAACTCGGATTTGAAGCATTATTTTGAAATCACCCTTCATTTAACCCGGTGTAATCATAAAATATTTCTGCTCTGCAGGGTTAAAACATCTGTTATTCAACCCTAAACACCAGAAAAAACTTTAACCCTAAAATAGCCGAAAAATATTTTTTTTTGGTTTTTTTTTTTTTTTTGAAAATGCTCAAATCAAAAAACTTTATGTTTTTTTGGGTTCCCCATGTGGTGTAGATTCTCCAGTTTCCCGCTTGTACTACGAGTTTCCGGACACCGTGTATAAATCAACGGGTACTTAATTTATCCCGTTACAAGAAACACTTAAAAATGTTTTAATGATGTAGATATAAAAGTTTAAGAATGATTTATAAAATAATTATATGGGAAGATCTTATATAAACACTAGTGACTTATACCCGGCATTGCTCCAAGTTGTGAATGATTTGGAGTAAAGTTTTGAGGTTGTGAATTCTAGGATAAACATTGACTTTTCTCTGCTTTCCGTAAATATAATATGCATGTTTTATATACATAAGCCTTCCGGAAGAAATTCTCTAAATTATAGTGAAAATACTTTACGGAAACACTTAAAAATGTTTTAATGATGTAGATATAAAAGTTTAAGAATGATTTATAAAATAATTATATGGGAAGATCTTATATAAACACTAGTGACTTATACCCGGCATTGCTCCAAGTTGTGAATGATTTGGAGTAAAGTTTTGAGGTTGTGAATTCTAGGATAAACATTGACTTTTCTCTGCTTTCCGTAAATATAATATGCATGTTTTATATACATAAGCCTTCCGGAAGAAATTCTCTAAATTATAGTGAAAATTCTATTACAATCCGTTGCGTGGTTTAGCAGAACTGAGCGCACAAACAGACAGAAATTTTATACTATTTAGAGATTAGAGAAAAGACCGATTCGATTCAGTGTCCTGCCTTGGATGGAGGCACAGACATAGGAATTAATAGACGAGAAGATAATGGCGAGGGGTAAAATCAACTGTTGAAGAACGAAGGGGGTGAAGCTGACTGTGATTCGTCAATAAATCAATCTGACAGTAAATAGGCATCTCGCATTATAATATCACCATTTACTTCTTAAAAGTAAAATCTGCTTTTGAATGAATAGACATTTTTACATGGGAGCGCAAATTACTCGCCACGTTATGAACAAATTTGCGAAGTCCAAATTCGGCAAAAAAATTCGGTTCTCTTTTCAGAGTCGAATATTTCGTTTAAGTATTTAGTTAAGACACTTTTATAAATGTTCATAATTTACTTCCCAGCAACCAACCGGCTTTGTGTTTCGCGTCCAGACATGTTTCTACAACTGATCCATATTATACAATGTGAATATGCTTAAAATAAAGTAAAATAATGCTTATATATGGAATGTAATACGACAATTGGGTTTATTCTCTTTTTCACATCTATTTTTATAAGTTTTCATAGCATTAGGTCAACATTTTGCCGTGTTATTTCGTAAAATGAACCGATGATGCCTCGACCATAGTTCGCACAAGAATGATGACGTCACGTTTTCAAATTTCACTTGAGGCCATACGCGAGCACAGCCGGCTCCAATGGAACCGGTATGGGGAGTAGGGATAATACGCTTTTAATCACTTAGGGCAGGTCTACTAATATTCATATGTCTATGGATGGAGGTGGTTTTTGCTCTACTCGTAATGTTGAAGTATTAAATACGCCGAGAGGAAACTTATAACTATATAAAATAATATCTCTTAAATATCTGGGAGGATATTTGGTGTGTAAATTGTCGACATTTACTAGCGTTTTAGATGTCTCTAGGAACTCTAAACTAAAGGTGGCTGTCATAGTCAGTTGTGAGACATAATACACTTGCGGTATGTACAAACATTGATTAGTTGAGATAAGGTTATCTATGAAAATATTCGACAAAGGCCGATGTGCCTTCATAAACGTATAAAATAATATAATACATATAAAATCCCTCAACAAATGAGTAGGTTCTTACTTGCCTACATAATTAAAATACTAACCCCTTACTAATAAAACACGTGTTTTAAATTTTTCATAACTGATACCAACCATTTGCCATAACAGTTGTTTAGTATTTAAAACGTTTATTAGTATGGCCCTACGAAGATTTTAAAAGTGAATTACGTACTTAAGTAATCGAAGAACAAATTCAATTAAGCTTAATAAATAGTTTTAATTGAATGAAAAGTGATTTTTTTTAAGGCGATGCCATACGTAGTAATGCAAAATCATGTGTTTTTGGTTTGAAAATTTGGTCGCCTAGAAATGTTTCAGATGCTTTAATTAAATACTGCGAGTAGAATTCATCTTGGCCTTTGAAATAATTGAGTATTTTTTAGATAAGTCTTTTTATAAGCCCAGAAAAAAATAATGTAAAGGCCTATGAAAACTGCTTTAAAGTTCAAATTCTCCTACTTACGAACCCATTTTCGGTTATGATTTTATTGTATAATGTGGCAAATTAAGTTATTTATAAAATGATCGAAAAAAAATTAAATATTTATTCCTGAACATCCTCAAAATAAAATAAAAGGCCCTTTTTGGCCATGTTTTTTTCTTGCATAAATCAAAACAGGCGGATGGTGTTAAGCGGGAATTTAAACCTTATCGCCATCTACGTAGGGGTTGTTATTGATAGCGGCTCAATTTAAAATATTACACGACGTAGTGCATCACCTTAACCACTTTATTTTAATTTATGCATTGTACTAGTACTGTTTATAACCAAATCTTGTTCAGAACAGAATTATTAAAAACTAACCTAAACACAGACATTTGCATTTACTTATTTATCATGTCAAGTGTATCTATATTGCGCATATTTTAATATGCAAAACATTATTTAGTATGAATCAATCACATATTGACGCAATTTAACTATAAATTATATTTATATTTCCTATATTCTAATTTTATTTGACGGCCTCCGTGGTCGAGGGGTAAGGCTTTCGACTAGCAAGCCGGAGGTCGCGGGTTTAAATCCCGGCATGCGCAAGTATATTTTATTTGATTAATTTCTGTTATTTCACAATTTATTAATTTAAAATAATACATGGTACAATACCGGCACGTCCCAGAGTGGAAAATACTTTCAGTATCGCCCTGGTGTAAGACCACCATTCAGAATTGAAAATTTGCTTTAAATGACTTTAGCCATGTTTGGTGAATAAATATAAATAAATAGCCGGGTACTCCCACACCTTCCTTTTCCCCATATTTTTTCCCTCCCCCCTACATTAAGTCTCACAACACACACCAATTGGGGTTGCCATAGTCTCACTGGCTCCAGACGGTTGAGAGTAGTTGGAACTCTTATGTGGTTTAAAATTTAAAAAAAAATTGAATCCTTTGGTAATTCGCAAAATATCTTAATTGCAAAGAGAAAAATGCATATGGCTGATCAATTGAAATCCTGTTTAAAACGTGTTTGCAATCCATTTCCTAATAAAATATTAGTTTTTTTTATGAACACTTATTCTGACATTCTAAAACATATTCGTGTTTTACTAACAGTTTGTTAGGAAACCTGTCAATTCGTTCTTTTAAGGCCTGCTGTCCAGTTTTAAACAGGAATACGAATAATTTGACCAGATTTAATAAATTAGCAATATTTTATATCAGTAAGTTTTCTCCTTGTGCTCTGTACATCATAAGGACTTTCGACTGGGGTTTTTTTCTGAAAGGGAGTCTTATTTCATTTTTTTCCTCGCCTCATGTGTGTCAAAGTCAATTGATGTATGGCTTTTAATTATTTTGTTTATTAAAAGTATACTATGATGTATAATAATAATAATATCTTTATTTTAACCTTATAAGGTATAAGGTTGAGAGAGAGAGAAAGCAAATTAAACCAGGACAGAGCATTAGAGGAATGGGGGGTAGAGGTTAAAAGGGGAGAATTTTATTAATTAATTACAAAGAGAACAATTTAAAAAAGCGACAAAATTATTCCTTTCTTTCTATAATTAAACTGTTTTTATTTCAACAATATCCATTTTGCCGTGGTAAATAAAAACACAGCGTCTTCCTTGAGAGTTTCAAGGAAAGCACTGTGTTTTTAGTTACCGCGACAAGATGTTACGTGAGTCATAAACCAATTATTAAATTATAGCCTTTACCGACACACAAATCTTACCAAAACAATCTGTAGGTACTAATTAACATTGTGTATAATTCTCCGGTTCATAACAAGGCTAGGCTAGCAAACGTTTACCCACAGAAGGTCCCAAATGTATTCGATAAGAATTTTCCTTGTAACTTTACACGGAAAAACCCAATATGCTCGAACATACCAATAAATTGGATGGTAATTTATAAATTGAGGCAGGTTTTTCCAGTTATTAATTAATTTTTGTTGAGCTGAAAGTGTATAATCTCCACAGACATAGGAATTAACATATGTCTATGATAATCTCGGTTTTTAATGACAAACTAGTTATAGGTATTCATAATCTATACCAAGTAATAGAATGTTTGAATAATATTTGACCGAATTTAAACAGTATAAACGTGAATAAAAAAACCGAAATTTAAAGTCAAATATTAAAAATAGAAGATTACTATTGGCGATGGTTGGCTACTTGATGTTTAATTTATTTAATTAAACATTAGAACCTTTCGCAAACAAAACAAGTACAAAAAAATCACTTTGCTTCAAAAGTACACCATAAGGAATGTTTAAACGTAAAACCACAACAATACTCGTCGGTTTATTTACGAAAAATAAATCTTTTTGAAATATTTCGTAACTACAAACAAGAAAATCTGCATGCATAAAGCAGTAAAAACTAACTGATTAAGAAATTTTAAAAAAAAATATGTAATATATTATATTATCAAAACAACTATTTTCATCTATAACTGCAAAACATTAGAACATTATTTTTCCAGTGTGGAAGATCCAGATGCTTACAGTATCGCCCTGGTGTAAGACAAACATTGAAATGTTGCTTGAAATGGTTTTTGCCGTGTTTGGTGACCAGATATAAATAGCTAGGTACTTCCTTCTCTCCCTCTGCTCCATCTTCCTCTTCCCCATCTCATTCCCTTCCTCACTACCTACAGCCTCACAACATACCCCCAGTTCAAGATGCCATAGTCTCACTGGCCTCAGACGGTTGGGAGAAGTTTAGACTCTTGTGCATTAAATATTATACAGACATAATATCAATACTCAATTGTTATTTTTTTAAAATATTGTTGAAACTAGAGCTTAGGCGGGTAGTAAAAAGTAAGCGAAGGTTTTTCTGTATTCTTTATAAATAAAAATGTAAATGTACTTTTGTTCAAAACCATAAATCTCCTAAAGTTCTTCACCGTTTGCTTTGAAATTTTAACACAACATTGAATTCGAATACGCGTGCGTTTTTATGTACCTATATTATGGTAACTGGATAAATCATCACAATAATAACTCAGCACATCTTTAAAAAGTTATATAAAGTAATGGAAAGTGATGCAACAAAAACTTTATTAACTGGCTCATGTAGGTTAGGTTACGGTAGGTTATTATTTTTTTTTTTCATCGTTTCTAATGACTTTATATCACTTTTTAAAAGTGTGTTGAATTGTCACTGTGTTGAGTTATCATGGAACCCTATATTATATAGATGTCACCTGTAAAATATGACGCAGGTAAAAACAGGTTTTTCTTTAAAAGTAGAGGGAGTAGTTGGAGAAACGTGCTGTTTTAAAAAATCGCCATCTGTTGGACGCAAAAGCAACATGCGCTATAATTCTCGATCTTAACAGACAGAGTGAGCCACAGCAACGCGTTGCGGTGTACAGCTAGTAATAAATAATAATAAAAAAGATTTTGATTTAAAAATCAGAATAACGCGTAAAAACTCTTTCTTATCGCGATCGTTAAAATTTAAGACCTGTACTTATTGATTATTAACGTCAAACCACATTCACGGTAAAGTGTTTAACTTGTTATTATGTTTACCTCCGCGTTTCAGCTTCTTTACACCTTGTGGCAATTATGGCAACTTTTTTGCGGCAAGAAAACGCTGACGAACGTTTTGGAACTGAATTACTTATTTGACTTGATCGTGTGAAATAATAACAACTTGAAATATGATGAATTGTTCAAATTCTGTGAAACAACTGGCCCTAAGGTGTTATGTACAAAAAAACAAGAGAGAATAATTCTTTTTTTTAATCTTGCTGTATGCAAAAAAACTTTGTTAATGTGTAAATCGGAAATATTCATAAACAGTGGGTAGATATAATTCACTCATATATATTTTTTTGTATAATTCATTCGAAAATCCTTCATCGTTACAACTTTAACAAACTCATATTTGGTTATTGTATGGAAATTAGGGGGTTTTGTTAATTACCACGATAATTTCCACAAAGTTTTTATCATACTGAGTTTTCATTTCGAATGGTCACTTCCCCAAAGCTTTTTTTTTCTTTGTCACATAAATTTGGTCGCTTTGAGGTTTTACTCATTAAATAATTTAAAAAATCATCTTACACTTGCAGAAAAGTCAATATATGTAGCAAATTAAAATTAAAAATGTCATATTTAATATATTTATCAAAAACACTATCTAGATTGCATTTAGTTCGAGAAGATTCTTGCGATTATACGAAACAGCTAATAAAAATGTGCGTTAAGAAAATGAAGATAATGTTAGTAGTTTCTTAGACGAAGTATGAGTATTATGACCAAAGGAAATAGGATCGAATTAGCGCAGCGGTAGTGCAGAGCCTCGGCAAGGATAAGGTCCTGGGTTCATTTCCTAGGTGCGACCTAATCTTTTTCTGATTTACCGTTTCAAATTTTCGTTTGAATGTAGCTGTTATTGTCTTTTTCTAACTAATTTAGAACAAACGCCGGCAGTTCCTTCTCACTCCATACATCGACGTTTATCAATTCTGTTTAAAATTAGACCGGCAATGTTCTTTTTGTAATGTTTTTTTTTCAGCTTGTAAACAAATGATTTTTGATCCATCCATTACACCACTACACCATCAAGAATATCTTTAATATACTTTACCTGTGCTTCATATTATTGCTATAATATTTTCTTAAAAAAGGAATAATAAAACTTTGTGCTATTTGACTTAAGATATCAAAAACTTCTTTTATGACCTTTTCTTTTCAAAAAACTATAATTACATAATGCGGTTTTTAATAAATCTAAAAAATAATAATATCATAAAACCAAAACATACAGGTAGTCATTAACTATTGCATAATATAATTTCGTTTTTTTGGGTTTTTCTTCCAGAGAGAGGCTTTATACTAATGCGACCAGCAGACGTATAATTTACTGAGAAAACCGAAGGCTTATGGACGTGATTGTAATACTGAATTACTGAAACAGTAACCATTCATGGATCAGAGTAGGTAAAAGAGAATAAAAACCGGTTAAATGAGCTCCCATACTTACCTATATAAAATCTCTACTAACGTTTTTACGGGGATTACTTTTTATTATTTTTATTTCAGTATCAGTATTTTTATTTCAGTATCAGTATTTTTTATTTCAGTATCAAGATTTTTATTTCAGTACCAGTATCAGCTCTGCTACCCCAACATAAATACAATTTTCAATCGATTTCCATGTTTTATATTCTAATTCAACTAACTAACCATCACGCTGTTTCCGCAGGGGTAGGCAGAGAGGAAAACCCGCTACGCAACTCTGTATTGGCACGGACTCTTCTGTTATTCTGACTCTTGTCTTGATACTACCCGACTCAAGTAATGTCTAAATATGAGGAGCTTATAATGGATCTTTTTAATTATATCTACCTAGTTATTTCACCTTTATATTGACGTTGGGAAAGTAGATATTTCACTTTGTGAAAATATATCTTATTCCACCACACGTAAAGCATTGAACATTGATTTTTGAAAATCTGAATTAGCAATTTCGTAGACACCTACAGAGAGAATAATAATTGAAAAAAAAACATTTGGAGTAGACATTTCTCTTTGTGAAAACGTTTTTTTCGTGTTCGTTAAATATCTATATATTTATTCTTTTAAACGCCGTCTGGTCAAATAGTTATAATAATCTTACAATCATCAAAACAATAACAAACTGATAAATTTGAGGATTATTGCATATGTTATCTGTTTGTATATTTGCTTTGTATAATGAAAATCTAATCATTTCCCGACCACGCCGGAGAGCCGAATGTATTAATTAGAAGGAAAACAATGTAGATTTTAAAACATGGAAAAGTAGACAAAGAATTGTATTTATTTTAAAGTACAAGAGGTGCAGTTTTAATTTTTGTGATTTATATTTATAGCGAAGATTTTCAATGAATCTTACTTAAGCTGTAAAATTTCATAAAAGAGTTTGGTCGCTGTTTTAAAGTCATTTTTTTAAGATGCCGAGGCCAAGAAGCGTATCTTTAAAAGCACAGCATCTCTTTAGGGACGCCATAAAGTCTAAGCAGAGGGTCTCCGATCCGACTATTTAAGGATAATGCATAATATTATGCCCAAAATGATATGGAAGACATGCGTATCTTATGCAAACTGAACGACAGTACGTAGCAACAAAATAAATATTTTTTTAGGGTTATTACTAAAATTCGGAAAGCAAATTTTATTTGGTGCTTGAATAATTAGTTAATTCTCTTTTTATTTGGTGCTCGAATATTTAGATAACTCTCTTTATATTTGGTGCTTGAATATTTAGTTAACTCTCTTTTTATTTGGTGCTTGAATATTTAGTTAACTCTCTTTTTATTTGGTGCTTGAATATTTAGTTAACTCTCTTTTATTTCGTGCTGAATATTTAATTAACTCTCTTTTTATAGAAAGTTGTTTCTTATAAGTTGGTACATATATTTATTACTTTATTAACGTCGCAAACCAGAAGAAGGATGTTTTTAACTGGGTGGCCGAGCAGGAGAACCGGGTAAACGATTATATTTGAAGGAAGACGACTCAAAATACAAGTACCGGTTTTTTATAGGTAGGTTTAAAGATATTAATCTAAGAATTCTATAACTTATACGCTTTGAAGAATATTAATTTATGAAATGGCACTGTACAAAAAAACATCAGATAAGGATTGTACACATTGTAAAACTATGCGAAGGGTGGAAATCTGACTGTGTGAAGCAATAAAAAAAATTTCAACGATAAACTCTGGCATTATGAAATTTCCACAGTTTTTTCAGTTATTTATAAGTCAATGTAATATTTTAAAATGTGTTTACGGATAATATAATTCAAGTTCTGATATCATTTCATCGTGGGCCGGTTGTTTCACAGTACTTGGATAGTAACAGAACTTGAATAGGACTTTCACAGAACTTAAATATTCACTTTGATGAATTGAAATTTGATGAATTGTTAAAATTCTGTGAAACAACCCGGCCTTAACATGTTTTCTGTTTTCTTTCTTGCTTTTAACTTATTTTCAGCGATTTTCAGTGGAAACGTAACATGAAATTATTTCGAATATCAATACAAAAAATTTCATACAAAATATTTAATGTTAAATATTCAATCTTTATTCAATAAATATACAATGGTTGAATTCTTTGCTATCCGAAAGAAATAAACGAAGATGTTCTTTAATCCTTTTTCGATACAAATAAACATTAAAGAAAGCGAACATTACGAAGTTTCTTAGTATGCAGTAAAACTTATCCTCGATGTAAGAAAAAACAGTAAGGATTACTTAAGATGGACGTTTTATCGACAATTTTGTAGGAGACTTACGATAATTCTGGATGTAATGCTTGAAGAGTTTTTGCAAGGAAAAATAAAGCTTTATTTGTTCTCAGCGAGTCTGGGTGGATTCAAATTATTTTCTAAATGGAAATTAAGTGTATTTTAAACATGAATCTCATTTCAGAACTATCTTTTCTGATTACAAATATGTACCTACCCACAAGAATTGTTTAAAATTAACATATCTATGAACACGTAGATTAGAACGAACGTCGCGTTTAACCTTAATGTGTTAGTAGTACAGGTAAAAGAGGGTTTTATAAATCACAAAATTCGTGCGTTAATGAAACTTTAGTAATACATTAATCTTTGCAGTATAAATGAAGACCTGAAGAGCTCGCAAAAAAAATGTTGGAACTTTCTTGTAGGGGAGGGGGGGGGGGGGTGGGATGATTTTTTCAAAACATACATGTTTAAGAACTAGGTCGAGTGAGGTATCGTTTTCCATGATGTCATTCGTACTGAATCAAATGAGACCACTCCCAAGTCGATAGAATCAAAAATTGGTATGATTTTTGTAAAGAAATTTGTGCATTTTTGTGCTATTTACCGTTGCAGATACTACTAATGCAGTCAAATTGTACAAGTGGACAAGTATTAAGTAAATATTGAGTCATAGATGATTTACACATAAATAAGAACAAAGTTTGGTGAATTATAATTTTTAAGTAACCTCTTAGAATCATATGAAAACGCTAGAAAAGCTTGATTTACATGAAAAAGTAAAACTTCAAGTTCATTATATCTTTTTTTAAGATTATGGCTTCCTACACGATTGCATTTTGAACAATTATTTCACAATAATAAGTGCGTAGATATTTTCATTAAAACAGATAACTTAATTAAGGAGTCAACAAAATCAGTGATATTACTGTACCTATTCTACATATTACTATTGTATAAAACTGCACATTTGCCAAAACTTAAACAGGTTTCATTACTGGGTATTTTACAAATTCATAACAAAAACATGTGCAAACAAACAACTGCATTGTGAAAGGTAGCAGTACTCAGTTGTATTGATTTGACATTTTTAACCGCAAGCAAATTGTTCCCAAACCATAAAATAAATATATATATAGCAAAAAAAAAACGATAATTTTAATACCACTCGTTTAAAAAACACACTCAAATACGGGACATCTGCACCTTGAAACATAAAACAAACTTATAACAACTTACATGCAAAGTTGTCTAGAATAACATGCATATTAAATGAATCTGCTCACCTGTTATATCGATCATCAGAATGCAATTATTAGGCTGGAAACTTTGAAATTCTGACGTTCGTTCACTCGAAAAAACACCCGGCAATTATGTGCCTCAAAACGCGAAGAACATCGTGGAACGTGGAAATTTTCGTTGCGAATCTTAGGCAGTGTAATTTTTGAGCTGCATGCTTTGTTTTTAGAGTGAGTTTAATTCATAAAAATGGTTTAAAACGATTTTAGCTACCGTATGTTGGATATAGCGCCGCCATGCGCTGTCAAGTTGACGTTACGGAATGGAGTGTGATGTTTTCCGTTCTTCGCTGGTGGCGCTAGTGTCTATGGTTAACTTCGCGCATGCTCAGTTGCGATGACAGATCTGTCCTTGAAATTCGCGCCATTATTTCTTGTAGGGGAACTTCGCAAAATATAAACGTACCCACGCCGTTATTACATGTGGGCCAACGCACTGAACAAATGCGTATAAGCTCATACTAATTATTATGAACCGTTGAAGCAAAACAAATATTTGCGAAGTTACAGTAAAACCATTCACGAAAACCAACCATTAATTTTATTTACTCGAGATGTGAATACAAAATAAAAGTGAACGATTTTAGGTACCTACAGAACGTTTATATGTATAACAACAATTTATATGTTCAACGAAACATAATTAATTAAAACAATTTTATATGTACCAGAGAACAGCTATTTTTCAGAATTATCAAAAAACTATATTATTTACCATGTGACTATTGGATTATCTATGTATATGGAGGCGCTACTGCTTACTAATATCTTGTCGAAACTTGTTCCATAAGCGTTCGATAAGCGGTCCGTGTAGACCGGCTTCGGTAGTTTTAGTTAGAGCTTTGGGTGAGTTTAGTATCGGATTATGACATGAATTCTGAAAAAAAAACGGATTTGGAAAATATTAAATTAAGACATGAATTCCGTGATTTGGATAATGACATTTTAAAAATCGATTATGTCATTAGTTTGGAAGAATCTCGGATTATTACATGTATTCGGGATAAAATTAGATTTTGACATAAATTCCCGGGAATATGATTATTATGCGAATTGGGGAGAATATCGGATTACGAACATGATGGCTTCCTTTGAGCTACTGTATTTGTTCAAAGGAAACGCAACCCTATTTGACCATAGGGGATCATATCGCAACTCAAAGGGAAAAGGACACGTTGGACGGACAGTCTGATCTAATCACTGAATATGTCACGGACACCTATGTTACCTAATGGTGGTACTGGGTGTCTAAAAGTACACTAATACTGCTGTTTTAGTGTTCATTATACAAGAACCATAAAAATGAAATACTCAAGCTACAATTAGATGCAAAGAACGAAACAGGTTCCACTATTAGATCGCGCTAAGCGGCGCGCGTATAGCGGATTCGGTAGCTTTAGTTATAGCGTTGGTTAGTATTGGAGGTCAATTGGATGTCAAATGGAGGTAAAAAGTGGAACCCGTTTTTTCGCTTCATGTCTCATCTAAATGCAGAACATCAATGGTTTAACCGGACTTGTTTTCCACAGCTATACGCTTCGGAAGACTGGTTTATTTTTAACTCAACTAAATATAACAAATAGTTATGAGTCAAAAGAAAATTATATTAATATTTTTATAATATAGCACAAAATTAATCTGTAGGTTTTATTTTTATTATAGATAAATTTTTGTGTTTTCAGTAAACAACAAAACGTCTGATATGATGTGATATTTTCACGGCCAAAAGAATTATAGTGATCGTATATATTTTTGGGGTATTACGCCGCGTTCCACCAATTCTTTATTTAACCAACGTTACGGGTGGCATTACAGTTTCCATCGTCAGGGCAGATGGGTAATCGAAGATTGTGGTGAAATGTGTGATTACACATCCGCCATTATGATGGACGAAGATTATAGACGGAGTAGCGCAAGAATTCATAATTGGTACCCCAAAATAAATTACTATATATTGTTCAGATTGAGAATTGAATCATCCCCACTGTTGGAAATAAAACAGTTCAAAAAATTGTTCGGAGTATTCAAATTGCATTTTCAAATCAATTACTTAAGTAATAAAAATATTAATAGCTTAATTAAACACAATAATTCCAAATGTTACAGTTTTCTGCAAAGCTGGATGCATTGCAAATGGCATGAAAATGTTGTTTTGTGGCCGTAAATTCAGCTTCTACCTAACCACGCTGTCACTAGAGCCCTCTCACGCCCTCAGCACTCCTCATCCCCTTTGCCAACCTCCCCTATATCTGTTAAATGCCTAGCCAGGGTCTACGCCGTAGAAGGTCCACTCGCCACTAATTGGTTAAGTCTCCACGAGCTACGGCTACGTTAGAACGAGGAAAGACACAATCTGTCCTCCACAATATACAGGTTGGAACGTGAATATTATATATTTTGTTCAAGTCATGTCACTATCAAAAGATTAAATAATTCTCATTTCTTAAACAATTCAGCATAGCGGGAAATGTTCCACAAAAAATTTATTTGATGTTTTTTTTAATATGAATACCGCCTGGAACCAGGGAGTTTGTGGCATCACTAAATTGAGGTATATTGTGAGGCTGAAGGTAGTAGGAAGGGGAAGGAGATGGGGAAGAGAAAGGTAGGAGAGAACTGGCTTTTAGATTTAGATCAGGTCACCAAACGCTAAAGCCAAATCAAGCAACGTTGAAATATTGAACGGTGGTCTTACACCAGGGCGATACTCAGAGTATTTACCACTCTGGAACGTGCCGCAATTATTCTTCATTTTATCAGTGATAATGAAAATTTAAAGAATATTTACGAAAAAACCGTAATTTTAGGTTTCTCCTTAAACTCGAAAATCGTTTTTATTCTATTTATACTAAAAAAAAATTATCTGTTTTTTTTATCACTTTGAATAAATAGTAATTCGTTTTATTCAGAGTTGGTAAATCATTTTTATCCGCCATTCAATCATGATCAAACATTCAACATCAATACTGTACACAACCGGAAAGAAGCAGGAAAAAAAAATCATGGTACCGAATTTCGACATATTATTATGTAATTTAAGTGGAAAAAATAAGGTATCGAGTTCGTAGAATACCATTACCTGTACACGGAGAAAACTTCTTGAGAATCTCTTCAAATTATTCACTCTCCGGTTAAAAACGGGATTACAGGCCGTTAACGAATGAATTGTTAGGTTTCCTGATAAACTTTTAATAAAATACCAATGAATTAAAATCCTACCATTTTCGCATTTCGTCATTATATATTATTAAGACGAACGCAGGTGCATGAACACGTGTTCTGATGTTATTACACGGAGAAAAAGAAGTACGTGTTTTTTTATCGAGATACTGTTAAAGATGTGACTGCATGACCATTTCCTAATAAAATATTACTCATTCAGAATATATATGAACACGTGTTCAACGCAGATGGCGATAATATTAGTATTTTGAAGAAAACGTGTTCCGACTTCCTCATAACATATTTGTGCTTTACTATCAATCTTTATTTGTCAAATATTTCGTTACAGAACTCTGGCCCCGTTTTTAACAGGAAAACCTATAATAGAACCAGATTCTTAAAGTAAGTTTTCTCCGTGTAAGAATTTACTGAAAAATTATTAGGAAGCGGCCTGCAGTCCCCTTTTTACCGCATCACCAATAATTTGAAAATATTTACAATAAATCAGCAATACTCATTGTTCACCGTGTGCCCGTGATTTGCCCTGTGGTGTAACCGGGCAAATCAGGACAGCGGAAATTCAACACACTTCATTACACTCTTGAAAAGTGATATAAAGTGATGAAAAATATAGATTAAATAAGTTAAATGTTAGGTAGGGTTTATAGACCATTTTTTCAACACCTTTTAAGTTTCTGTAAGTAGGTACAGCTCCCTTTAACTGTGTTGAATTGCCACTGTTCAGAGTCGCCATGGAACCGAATTACATACACTTCGTATCTAACATCCAAATAACATTTTATACTCTCCCAGCAGTATTAATTACTTTTATTGCAATATCTTTGCAAGGTGAATTGTATTCGTGGATCCAGATTTAGTACAAATGTATATAGGGCATAACAAAGGGGTTTATTATAGCGTCGTAATTGAATACACAACATCGCGTCCTTTTAAACTAGGCACCACGTAATCTGGTATACATAATGTTAGTTCCATTGCAACTCAGTACAATGGCAATTCAACACAATTTTTAAAAGTCATTAAAAGTGATGAAAAAAATGGCCAATAAACCGAACCATTACCATTATGTAAACCAGATTACGTGGTGCCTTTGGTTAAACGAGGCCAGAATAAATCCTTTCGAAAAGCGTTCTGTACATTTGTTTTACTTCTACGACGCATATTAATACACTTCTCCTCGCAAAGAAAGACTAGTACATTTTTTTTGTATTTACACGATTCTCTTAATTTTACATGCTTCTAGAGCTTGTATTCATTTATATTTTCTGATATCATTATACGATCATATCCATTGTACGTTTAGTATCTTAGTTGCTTGCAATTATTGTGACGGTATATTTATACGTACCGTTGATGTTAAATAAATTACATTAGAAGTATTTAATACTGGGAGTGTACAAAATTTTATTATGATGTCTGACGAAATCTAATTCATTCATTACCATACTCTACTTGAACAGTAAATAGTAAATGATTTGAAATTTTCACGATCAAAATTAATATAGTTATTTACCCTATGCTGGTTATTTATATGCCTTGATGATGGACAGCATTACCGTGTCCATCATCAGGGCAGAGGTGTAAAGATTTTTTTTTGTTTTTCATTTTCTAGTTTCTCATTTGTCATGAAGTGGTGTATTATTTAAATTTACTGATTTTAAAGTTTCTGTTATTTATACAAATAGAACGGCGTCATATGCGCCTCGCAATTTTTACCTCATATGGGTGTTTAAAAGGTTACCTGGCTATTTTAGATAGAGGCCTTATATTTTCTTCATAGGTAAAAATAAGTTACCTAAAAACCCTACTAAAATTGTATGTTTGTTATCCTCAGTCTCAGAATCATCAGCAGCCAACCACGGCCATATACAACATACGTGGCTGTGTTATGTTTGGATTGGGAAGGAAATATAGGAATGTAGAATAGGGAAAATCGTAAATCAGTTTGTGCTTATATTTGTATGTATGATACCGTGTCGCCAACTACAAATCCTGGTAAAACATTATATAGTTTTTTGCGTTTAGTTCTGATGTAGCCGTCAACAATCGGATACCAAGAACTATTGAGCTTAGCCCCGTCGTCTTTATTGATATTTATGGGATTTTTATGAATTTCAATTGCCTATGTAATAAGGCGTGCTTTATGTGTTTTAGGTCTGTCCGATTCTGTCTGTCTGTTCCTGTCAGGAACAAATCCAAAGTAATGGCCGGTTTCAATTAAATGCTCGGTAATTGCCGATTTGTCAGGGTGGTCGAGTTTACACGCTCGAAAGTATTTTTATATTCTTGTCACACCCGGAACAGCTGAGTTTATAAACTCCATCTGTATCAAAAGGAAACTTGGCTTTTGCAGGTCTCAGTAAGTCTTGAATTATTAAAATATTCACTATTGTTAAAAAAAAAACTAATTAATTTCAAGTTTTTTTTTGGTCAGCCCTTGTACACCATATAACACACACCATATAACACACACCACTTTACCAGTGTACCGGGAAAGGGCGGAAACGGTGCAATCGTAAACTAAAGTAAGGCCAGTCATATATAAAAGAGATTTTTTTATTATTTTTTGTATTCCGGTCCAATGACAGGAAAATTATCCATAAACTATGGCCTAACATATTTGACCTATGAGGTCGAAAAGAATATAGTATCACGTGTAAAAAAATATACAATATTTTCAAAGAAGCGTTTTGAAACTTATTATTCGAAGCTAATGAAATATATAAAAAATAACACATTGCTAGAGCTCTTCTGTCACTATTGTTTATATAAAAAAAGACTTTTGTTTATACATAAAATATTGCTAATTTATTATAAAACTGGTCAAATGTGAAATGTTGAAAAAAAATTAATACCTGAAAGAAAAATAAAACAAACGATTTCCGGTCATTGGTTATCAAAAGGTTAAGTCGAGGAAACGGTTCATTCTTAGTTTGCTTATTTTATACAATGCTTTCGACGGCCTCCGTGGTCTAGCAAGTTGGAGGTCGTGGGTATAAATCCCGACGTGCACAAGTAAATTTTATTTGATTAATTTCAGTTATTTCACAATTCATTCATTTAAAAAAATATATAGTACATTTGTGGCACGTTCCATAGTGAAAGATATTCTCAGTATCGGCCTTGTGTAAGACCATCATTTAGAATTGAAACGTTACTTGAAATGGCTTTGGCCGTGTTTGGTGACCAGATCTGAAGAGACAAGTAATTCCTTCACCTCCCGTTTACGTTATCTTCAGCCTCACATCATACCCCGATTTCACATTAAAAAAATACCAAATGTGAACGAACGTGTGATTGCCTTGGATCTCTCAGCATGAATAATATATCCTCCGAGCAACTACCTATGAAATATCGGTACAACATACCCATCTGACCTTGAATTGCTTATTATATTGGAATTCCGAGAGAAAAGTCTTTCAAAGCTAGGAAAACAAACACGAAGAGGCTGCACGGGAAGATATTCCAAGAAATTGGAAATGTAAAGGTTCCAAAGGGTCGAGGTTACCGAATTGGGTCGCCTAAAGGCAGTTAGTCCTAGCGAAGGGCCCCTCCCGATGGGAAAAGGGGATGAAATGATGATGATGATGGTTGTATGTTATTTCCGCTCCAATTATTTCCCTTTTTATTGTTTGGCACGCTTGTTCTGAAAGAGAATTAATGTCTCTTTTCATGGCTGTAACAATTTACTGCCTGTGAGAGAATTTCAAGGACTGGTTGGCTCAAAATATAGCCGAAACGAATGATTCTATTCGGGTTGAAAATCTGGCAAGCTGAAATGTATTCAAATAAGTCTTACATGTCCGTATTTTAGGTTGATAAACGTACTACTAGGTACTTTCTCCATGGAGTGACCAGCATTCATAATAGAATGCACGGGGTTTGCTTAAAATTGGCTATGCTTAACAATTAGATATATATTACGTATTTATAAACAAAGCTGAAAATCGAATCTCACAAGTCGTCGTAAATTACACAATCAAATACTCATCTTGACTATCCGACATTGCCAAGAGTTTCAATAAAAAAAAAATCTTCTTGTTTTACAGATAGAATTAAAATACTAGGGATGGGTTGTTTCATAGAATTTGAACAATTCATCAAATTTCAAAGTTCATTTTCGGGTTCCGTGAAAGTCCTATCCAAGATCTGTTATAAAATCACTATCGGCCAGTTGTTTCACAAAACTGAAACAGATCTGGAACAGAACTTGAATATAACCTTCACAGAACTTGAAAATCATCTTTGAAATTTTATGAATTGTTAAAATTCTCTTAAACAACCCGTCCAAAGCAAATAATTTAATATTTTCTTATTATTTTAGCTGATATACAGAATTTGACCGGTCAGTGGCTGAGTTGACATCGTGTTTAGGTCCCACCCAGGCGTCGTGAGTTCAATTCCTTGGCTGGCTAAGTCCTCCATCACAACACAAGCAAAACTGGTCTGGTTATTCGTAAACCGGGAATGTTTTTCTTTCATTTTTAAAAATAAATAAATATTGTGTAGCTCCATTCACCAATAAAGTTCATCATGAACAATTCACTATTTTTTATTATATTATTCGTTTAAAAAAATAGTTCCTCTATCTACTGTCTGATTTGGGACTAGAATAATTTATTTATAATTTTTAAACTAAATATGTAAAGCTTATTATTTCCCATCGATGATCCCGGGGGTTTACGTGGAGCTGACACGTGGCGGGATTCAACCATTACGAACGGATACCATAAGGTCAAAAGGCTACCTGTTCTAAAGGGCTCTGGAAATCACAAATAGCAATTAAATGGCCAAAACTTGTCCGATCAAGAATGTTTACCGGATAAAGGGATCTAATCACGGGAGTTATCTTCTTGAAAGATCTTTACGTAATGTAAAATACTTACAAAAATTGTTTAAATTAGGTACATAACAAATTGTAAAAAATGTACCTACGTTAGCATCTTTCATTGATAATAATTATTACACTTACCCCCCACCGAGAGACAGCCTGGGTTCTCACTGCCTCGCAAAACCTGGTCCGCCATCAATAGGTTAAGGTGCTCCCATAGCCGCTGTGCCCACACGATGCACAGATGGGGCCTTAAAGAGTCGGCGATGTGTGAATGTGGTGCGGTGCAGACTACCGAACATGTGGTCAACGAATGCCCGCTCCATTCATTCCCCGGCGGGATTGATGAGGTCCACATGGCGACGCCTGAGGCCCTAAAATGGCTCGCAGATCTAGATGTCCCCCTCTGACCCCCCACCATACGAAAGAAGAAGAAGAATTACACTTACCTATCTCAAGAAAACGATGTCATCAAATTTACATAATACTGTTCCATTTACTAAAAATTGTTTTTTATATTTTTTTAATGATAAAATAATGTTTATAAAACAAGGGTTTTAAGGGTAGCACATAGGATTATTAATTATTATAAGCAATAATTAGTCGCCTGTAATATCAAAACAAATTGAAAATATCTCCCGATTAAAAATAAATGCCGCTGACGGGAATTGAACCCGTAATAAAGTTGGTTGTTTACAGGTGAAAAAAATATAATAAGCAGTAGTTTTTATTTTTTTTTTAAATTTTTTTTTTTATTTATTATAAATTTTTAAAGATACAAGTTTTATGCAGTCCCACAAAGCTGTCACACATGACGGCTTGTCTGTAGGTTCTACAAATAATATATATAAACATTTTTAATTTTTAATACATGTATGACACAAAACTATACAATAAACAATATCACAAAATAATATATCTCAAAGTACCTACCTATATACAAATTATTTAGGCAGGTACGTTGAGATGTTCAGGAATACATCAATAATAAAGTTCAGAGATACATTGATTCGTCGCTTATTAGCCAACGCTTAGTGTTTTTGGGGCAGGGTCTCTCATTATTCTGAGGTTTAAAAGAATTATTAAATTTATTGAAAATCTCTGGTATTAAATATTTAAGCGTTCGGCTTCCATACTTATTTGTTACTTTTGGAATAATGAGGCCCTTATTTTCAGTGAATCTTGTTGTGTGATTATGCACCGGTTGCTTTTTATATTTGCTATCTCCCTCATTATCCATTATAATAATGTACCAAAGAAGACCCTTTATTGGAAGTAGGCCCTCAGAACCATACAGTAGTTTTAGATTACTTCTTTGTCTGTAAATATTCGTTGGTACAATTTTTTTGATTATAGCAATTTGTAAGTTTTGTATATATTTAATATAAATATTGCTGATTGATTGAAGTACTAGTACATATTGAATTATTTGGCGTGTTGGAAATGAGCCAACGCGGCTCAGTGGTCCAGAGCGTCTGATGGGATATCAAAATGCGCGGGTTCCCGTCAGCGGCATTTATTTTTACTAGGTAGATATTTTTTGAAATTTGTATTGATATTACAGGCGACTAATTATTGCTTACAATAATTTATTAAATATTGTTTTATTTATTTTACTTTCAGGTAAAAAAATCATTTTCAATTATGTATTTTTAAATAAAAATATAATAACAATGTACTAGTTTTGTTGGAAGAAAAAGGAAATGCCGTACAAAATTAAACCCTTGTAGAGAACATTCATACTTCTCTTGCACAGTTAATTTTTGCCTTACTAAAAATATTATGTTCAACTTTTACAGTAATAAGTTATGGAGAACTTTCCATAAAACGTATTTTATTTTAAATGCGTTTTCAAACTATTTATATCACTATTTTCTCAATATAAAGGAAACCGGTTAGAATAAGCCAAACCGTTTACTTACAAAAATAATACGGCAGCGTAACAAAAAAACCTATTGTGTTGTTCATGTTTAGGCTGCCCATTTTTTTACCTGCAGGTAAACGAAAAGCGTGTGTCATTGCCAAACTTAAAAACATAGCAACACCCACTGAATTATGACGCGAGTGGAGCAGAGTGTTCTTCGTTGGACCCGTTGGAGTCAGGACCCTCGTAACCTGTCACATATGTCACCATTAGCCATGTTTTGCTGAAGAGGATATAACAGATTAGGGGAGACCTTGTTCCAGCGAGCTGTTGATCTGGGACGTTTGGAAATTGGACTGAGTCACCCATATAAAACACGATTTTATAATCAATTATTACTGCATAATATATCTGAACATATCAAGTCAAAAGTTTGAAACGTTGCACGGAGAAAACTTACTGATATGAAATACTATTAATTTAATAAAAATCTGGTAATATTTTTACTAAATTGATAGAAACGGGACTGCCAGCCGTTGATGAAAGAATTAACAGAATTCCTAACTAAGTATCCATTAATTATGTATTTTGAGGACAGTGGAACACGTGTTCATACAAATATTGACATGGTGATATTGTTGCATTTGGTCGTGATATTGATTATGAAAAGTACACGTTTTTCCATGTATTTTGAATGACTAATATTTTAAGAGAAAATTAATCACTTTTCTCACAGGATCAGGTTAGGTTTTTTATGTATAATTACAGACATGGCCGGCTCTGAGTCAAACGTCACTTGGCGCTAGTAAAAACCTCAAGGGCCTTAAATTAATTGTTATATATCATCAGCGCCTTGGCAAGCTAGCACCCGGAGAGGACTGCTCCAATTACCCGTGCAAAAAGCCGTCAAAAAGAAAGCTGTTCTTGGAAAATGTTAGGCAAGCCAATTGTTTACAATTTAAAAAACAAATTTGAGCATTGTCTCTTAAGGGAAACGCGGTCCCTTTCATATAAAACATCAATTTAGTTTTGAGTACAGAATATTTGACCAAACTGAAAAATCAAAAGGAAGAGCAAATATCTAGTAAGTATATTTGCTACTTTATTTATTTGTTTTTTTAATTATAAAATATGGGCCAATAAATAATTAAATTTTGCATGATTTTAGAGACATCTTTGGCATTTTTATGTGTGTTAAATGTAAATGTTAAAAAAATAACCTGACCATAACTACTTTTTTAATATAATGAAAAATAATATAAAAAATTGTAATTTTGGGTAGAAATTTTAATTTATTTACGACATTTTTTGTAATATTTTTAAGTATAACGGTGGTTCGTAATTTGAATTTTTGCCGATGAAAATACGTTTTTAATACTTTTATTTTATTTTATCATATTTGCACCGTAATTTTGTTTTTAAATTACCATTAACTCACAAATAATTGCTAAACTTGCCTCTTAAAACATGACAAATAGAATTTTTAATGCTCAATATTTTATATTAATTTAAAACATAAATAAATAAAATATCTCATATTCGTTCTAGATATTTGCTACACATTTTGATTAAAAATAATTATTATTATGTAGTTTGGTTATGTATTTTGTCCTCAAATCTGCGCAGCCGTTCCCCTTGAATTACTTGCGTTGTTTTCTTAACTATTGTATTTATTACCAAAAAACTTAATGTACCAATTCATAGAGTGTGAATCAATGAAAAATGACGATGAACACTTTTACTTCGCCTGAAAAAAGCAAATTGAAAAATCTTTGTTACAAACACCATTAAATTTTAATAAGTTGATGTTCGGTTGAATGTTAGATTTCTAAAACAGATACCTAACACGTATGTATCCGAACATTCCAATATTTCTTGAGTTCGACGCATAAATCATGGATCACACGTGTTGATGAAGATGATTTATTTTGGAAGGTACACCCAAAAGATTTATGGTTGCAGGCCTAATTAAATTTGCCGGAATTTGGAAGAAATAGGTACCAAAAGGGTATGAAAATAAATTATGATTTTCATAAATGTATTCCAATTGCGAATTAAGATTATTTTGAGGTTGTTTTACTATATCACGTAAGTTAAATGCATCAATGTAAGTAGGTACCTTGTTAAATACCTACCTACTTAATTGTAAACCATATATTTCTTGTGAATTTTTTTTTCAAATTAGGAAGTATTCAATTCAATGTCCAAAGAAACGTCATTATTTGGATAACAATTCTTTTTTTCAAACTTTAAAGTAACATAATATTTTTTAAAAAATCGAATAAGAAATTCAAAATTTCACATTTGAAAAAAGAATCTTTACTGGATCATAGTTAGCCAACTAGTCAAAGTTAGTCAAATAGTCAAAGTAACACTTGCTTGAGTAATAAAATGGATGCAGCAGAACGCACAAAAAAATTTACAGACAGGCTAATTGCAAAATGGTTGAGTTATAACAGGACTTCGCTACACTCTAATATTTACTTTTTACTGTATTCGCCAGCAAAAAATATTTTTTGAGCAGCGTTTTTTATACCTGAAAAATTATTTTGTTATTTCACAGAAGACAAAAAGTCTCAAAAAACAAAGTGATAAATAATAATCTCTTTGCCCTATGATAAACTGAAAATATATTTAATACTGAAAGCTTTCTTCTGAACCTAATCTGAAAACATCTCGGCTTTCATGAAACTGAAAATTATTGAAATTTATTGCAGGCGGTTCGGCTCTCGGCATAGAATTGCAATAAATCCTCGAGAGGTCGCGTTGGTCAGATAGCCTTTGCCACTTCACGGTCCGGGGTCCTAGAAAGTGTGAAGCTTTGATACATGTTAACATTACGGACCCATATCATATCTAATACAATACAAAACCTTCCTTGCTACGTAGCAGAATTTTTGTGAGTTTATTTGCTTTCCATTATCACAACCACCAAAATAAATTCTTTTATTTCTTAATCACGATTATATATTTTTAAAACCTGTCAAAAATAGGAAAAAATATTTGCAATTTATACTGTCATTTCAACTTATTGTACTGGTTCGAATTTGAACGGGAAATCACTTTGGATAAATTAATAAATGGGAATCACGATAACAATGCATTAAAACATTAAATCATTATTGCTTTTTTAATAATGTATGATAGTCAGGGTCAGCCTTGAGCCAAACGGCTATCCTTCATTTCCTAAAAAGACCCTCCACACACCCTCCCCAAAGATGACATGGCCCTGAGGGGAATTATTTTCCTCAGAGCTTCCATTTCACTGGTATGCGCTAGTATAAAAAAGCCCATCAGTTATACGATTGAAATTAACTGTTTTCATTCCTTCCAATCAAGGTATTTTAAATATATTGGAACTACCTCCTCAACTCATGGGAAATTACATAAATTGTATATTCTATCTCTTGTGATATTGTCACAAAAAGGCCTGATTGGATATTTACCTCAGAGACACAGAGGTAATATTGAACTTAGTTCGAACATATTAACTTTGTTGCCAAATTTACCCCAACCCAATCAAAGTTTAGTTCATAAATCCACAACATCTCTAATTACCTACATATTATGATTTTTTATTACATTAATTTAAATTTCTTAAGTGATAGAAGAAAATTTTTTGAGCTTATATTTTCATTCAAAATTATAAATTATCAGTTGGATAGCCCTAATATATTAATGTTGATTCAATTTCATGTACCTACCATTAGATCAAGGTCCTCTAGTATGTATTATTGTGACAATTATACCACAATCTCGGGATATAACTCAGTTAAATAGTTGCATAAATTTGGGAACTTTTCTGCTAAAATCGTAGATACTCTAATTATGCCCATTGTGAAGTAAAAAGCTGCACTAATAACACATTTTAACGCAACTTATTTTAATGAGGTCACTACATAACATGTTAATGTCATTGCTTCTTTCTTTACTGTTATTTTATTTGTTATTTTTTAATTTAATTCTTTAATTTTTCACTCTACAAAATTTAACACTGAACTAAGTATGTGTAAAATATAAAACTTATGTATGTACGAGTAAATGGCACTAGTGCCGTAAATTCTAAATAAATATTACATATTTAGACTAAACGTTTCCATCGTTTATATTATTACTACCGCAGATCCGTGAAAAATTACTATTGAGAATTTATTCAAATTATTGGTAATCCGGTGAAATCCGGTGATTTCAAATCTTGACCAATGAATTAACCGGTTTCCTGATAATTTTTTAGTAAATTACGAATATGTTATCACGATTCCGGCACACGTGTTCATAAAAATCCGAATATTTTCGGATTTTGTCGTGCATATATGATATTGAAAGGATTTCTCTGAAATATTTTCATGTTGAAAGTATTTTTAACAATAATAACTTCGGGACCATTGCCTAGCCTAAAAAATAATTGGAGAAGTTCAGAAATTTATCATTCGAACGAACATAGTTGGGACGGGTTGTTTCACAGAATTTGAACAATTCATCAAATTTCAAAGTTGATTTTCAAGTTCTGTGAAGGTTCTATTCGAGTTCTGTTAATATTTCACTTTTGTGAAACGAATATCTCAGTGGCACTGTAGTACCAGGACAGCCCAAAAAGTAATCGGTATGAAATGCTGTACTGTACTTCCATTCTTTTTAGAAATGCTTTGTTGAAGTTGGTCCACAGCTCCGAGGTATATAGGCTCGTGCAGTATGTGTTAAAAAGTTGCCTTTTTGCTTTTGGGCTACACTTATTAAATCGTCGAGAAATCATATTTGCTCTGATGCACAGTGATCTTTTCTGTCGCTCAATATCCATATCATCATTGAGCTCCGCTGTTACAATGTGTCCTGAGTATTTGACCTCCGGTTTTTCAGTTATTTTTGTGCCTGTTGTTTATTTTTAGGCTGACGGGTAGTACTTTTGTAGGGCCTGCGCCCGACTTCAATACTAGTAACACAGATTTAATTGGGTTGTAGACCATGTTATGTTCAGCGGCATATTCTTCGCATATCTTTCACAGAACAGCTCGACAGATTAAAAAAATGTATTGTGGCATTTAATTAAACGATTTTTTCATCAAAACAATACTGTAATGTGTAAAGTACCTATATCACAATATGTAGACAGAATTCTCTGTTATTTTCGCAAAATATTACCTAATACACTATAGCTTATGTAAGAGCGTGTGCATGTATCTAATAGTGCATTGCAAAACATCCAATGGTAGGGTGCATATGGCGATATTTGCATATTCGAATGCTAGTATACACTATTCTAACACTATTCACGCCGTTTCACTAGAGTCTTGATAGAAAGGCAAAAAGGATATCTTGGCACACACTCCTTTTTTCATTCACATATAATGTATCACTTATACTATGGACTCTTCTGTTTTTCCGTCGCTTAAAAATGAATCCACGCAATTAACCCTTTCAATACCGCACTTTTGTTTCCACATTTTATGCTTGATAACATCTTAAATAATTATTTGAAAAATGTTTGTAGATATTGTTTTGTTGCTTTATGATTTAGATTTTTTTATTATTTACAGTGCTCAGATCGTAATTTTTTAATCGTAAGAAAAAAACCTGCCACATAAACAAATATGTAATTGAAAAAAAATCTTAGTTAATAGGCATAAATATAAAGATAGTAACATAAAAATCCTAATCTAAGCAGGACAGCCAAAATGGGATCTGTCAATAGTTTTCTCAATGCTTTAATGATTAGATACGAAATAACTATGTCATCTGCATACGAAATGTTCTTTACGCAAATGTTTCTCAGGTAACGACAATAATGTACAATCTACCACATACGTATATATGTCAGCAACATGTCATTGGTACTAATTATTGTATTAACTTGTATAAATTTGTAACTCCATTGTCCTCTATGTAATTATGTACTCTTTGTTTATGAAAAAAATTAAATAAATAAAATATAATATAGACATTAAAAAAATATATTTATATTTTAGTTAACATAAATAGTACTCTTTAAATTGATTAATTATTTAATAAAGAATGAAAAAAAACGCTATCGTACCTATATTGAATTGAAAATCCAAAACTAAAAAAAAAACAAAATGAAACAAACCGAAACTAACCGAAAAAAGGAAACAAAACGCCACAAAAACCGAAAAAAACGATACAAAACGAAATAAACTGAAACAAACCGAACCAAACCGAAAAAGGGACACTAAATGAAAGAAAACGAAACAAACCGAAACAAACCGAAACAAAACAAAACAATACCAAACGAAACGAAACAAATCGAAACAAAACTAAATAAAACGAAAGAAAACAACGATTGATGGTTTTATTTTAAAAAAACGATAACCAACTCACACTAACTACCGTACTAAAGAAGTATTCCCAGCGCAGATTTTCCTATTATGTCACCACCAGACTATGTAAAAGCTGTTAACTTTGAATATATGGCCGTAACTTGATGGCATCGTTAAAAGTTTCCCACTTTATAATGTACACAGAGCTCTAAAGATTATCAGGAAGATAAGTGTTCCGCACACGTGACCTGTTGTTAAGTCTTAGGGAAAGGACTGTTTGAACTAGTTAATAATATGATGTAAGGGGCACACACACCCAAAGAATCATCTTTTGGCAATTCATTGTGAAACCGAGACAAGCCTCATTTTTAATATAATTTTCCATCTTCTCCTATTCTATTTCTTTACAGAAAATTCGCAGATTGTTTGGATTGTCTCTAATATAACAACTTTCTTCCAACTTTCTAGAATTCCTAATAAAAAATATGCTTTATTCAGAAGCTCTACGAATAGAACAAACACAAACTACAATTAATAGACAAGTTAGACAAGCGTAAAAAATAAACCTAAGAAACTCCGACGGTAAACACAAGCTATAGACAAAGACATCATATGTACCAGGCAATAATACCCTAATATTTATATTTAAGGCGATGCACTACATAGTAATGCAAAATCATGTGTTTTTGGTTTGAAAATTGGTCGCCTGGAAATGTTTCAGATGCTCTAATTAAATACTGCGAGTAGAATACATCTTGGCCTTTGAAATAATCGAGTATTTTTTAGATAAAGCTTAAGCCCAGAAAAAATAATGTATAAGACCTATGAAAACTGCTTTAAAGTTCAAAATCTCCAACCTATGAACCCTTTTTTCGATTAAGATTTTATTGTATAATGTGACAAATTAAGTTATTTACAAAATGATCGGAAAAAAATTAAATATTTATGCCTGAACATCCACAAAATTAAATAAAAGGCAATTTTTGGCCATTTTTTTTTCTTGCATAAATCAAAACAGGCGGATGGTGTTAAGCGGGAATTTAAAACTTATCGCCATCTACGTAAGGGGTGTTATTGATAACGGCTCGATTAAAAATATTACACGACGTAGTGCATCGCCTTAAGCTAAAAAATAAGATGCATCCAAAATAGAAGAATGAAATTTTTTATTTCGCAATACATGGACTACCCCACGAGAAACTGCGGAGATTTTAGACTTTTCGGCAACCCAAAATAATATCAATTTTAAAGGATTTAACATTTTTAATGAGCTATTGAAAGGAGTTTTAGAAGCTAAAAGCCTTGCTGCTTTTCATGGGTTTGTGCCTAAATACTATAAAGAATAAGTTTTTAGTCATAGAAATAAGTTTTAAAAGGTTTATTCTGGATATAAATAAATAAATATATAAACTAAATAGCAATCAAAAATCTTTCATTCGTTGCAAAATTAAAAGATAATAAAATAATAAAACTTAATATTATATACGCGATACATTACAATCTCTTGCATGTCATAATAGAGGGTATGACCGAGGGGACCAACTCTAGGGGACGCCCACGCCGAGAGTACCTGGTGGACGTGCGCTGCTCATCATATGCAGAAGTCAAAAGAGCCGCACAAGACAGGGAAGAATGGAAGAGGAGATTAGACGAAATTGCTGCAAACCAATCCCAGGATTGAAACCAGAGAGAGAGACATTACAATAAATACATCATTTTACAATACATACACCATACCTCAGAATGTTTGCCGATTGTTTTTTTTTAGTCATTTTATTTTGTATTTTTTTTTAAATTTCGTCTCAGTTTAATTTTAATTTATTTCAATTTATTATATCATATGATCAAATTGTGAATGGGTAACGCACCCATAAATATCAAATAATATTTTAAAATGTGTAAAGTTATTGTATCAAATATTAAAAAAAAATACTTTGTCTGCATTGAACGAAGCCGTTGAAGTAAACTCTTGAAAATACCTTATCGAAGCAACGGGCAACTTGAATAAAATAATTTCTTTTAAATTATTATCAAGCTTTAATTTGTGGAACTTCATTTAAATTTTCAGTTTTTCTTTTACGCATTAATATTATTATTGCTGTTATACCGTGTAATTTTTATTTCGCATCACGGCTGTTTCGCCTTCAGAAAGCATTATCGAACTAATTCCTTGGGAAGGCGGAACAGCTGTCACACGTAGTAATTTTTACACAGGGGGACTTGTTTATAAATAAACTAAATAATAATAATATTGAATGTACAATATACTCAAATATATATCGTGATTACTAAAACCAAACAACAACGAATAATTTTCAAAATTCATTTCTTTCAGAACAATGCAGGAGAAAAATTAGATTATTTTTTTTCTTTGGAATACCTATCTGGTGGGGATTTTTGTCCATTGTACCCTCGTGAAAGACAGTAACTGGTAGATAGCACAGGTTTGAAATCGCAACGCCTGGGTGGGAACCTGATGCATTTGTTCACCGGCTACTAGCCGATCAACAACAAAACAGATTACGCGCTAATTCAATTATGCATTTTCAAATGCAACAACAAACACGAAATCTGCACAATGGCAACGACAGTCGACAATCTGTTGACTTTTATGATCACATACAAATCATAAATTGACTTCATTATATTTACAAAATAATAAAATCTTACTTCCTCACTTAATTTTACTTTGACTTGTGCAAGATGGATGTTACCTACTACCAAATCAATAAACCATGCGATGGTGTGATGATACTTTTGACATTAATGTGACAGAATAAAAATGGATACTTATTCCGCGGCAATACCTTTTTACGAGACAGTCGTATTGAAATCTAAGTCGCCCGAAGTATCAAATTACACTTCAACGAAGCATAAATAACACCCGGTAAATAAATGGGAAAAATAATGAGTTTTTGCTATCTATATTCGAGAACGACGTTTCAAAGGAGTATTGGGAAACTCTTTTCCAAAGGGCCATCAGACCTGTAAAAAAGCATAATAATGTTTTAAAATCGAAAATAAAGGTTGTCCAAAAAACTAAACTACATATATTTGTGTAATAAGACATAGAATTATAAGACAATCTCAGTATCACACTGGAAAAAGACCATTCAAAATGGCTTTAGCCGTGTTTGGTGATAAGATGTGAATTTTCAGGTATATCCCCACCATCCTCTTCCCATCTCTTACCCTCCCCACTAGCGTCAGCCTCACAAAATACCTCGATTGGGAATGCCATTGTCCCACAGGTTCCAGGTGGTTAGAAGCAGCTGGGACACGGAGAAAAATGAGTATGGCTGATATATTGAAATTCTTTTATCCATTTCCTAATAAAATATTATTCTAATCACAATCTAATGAGAGTATCTTCCACTCTGGAATGTGCCGCAAAAATAATAAATAATGATTAAATTGTGAAATAATTAAAATTAATCGAATAAAAATTACTTGCGCACGCCGGGATTTGAACCTGCGACCTTCGGATTGCTAGTCCAGAGCCTTACTCCTCGATCACGGAGGCCGTCAAAATTTAGTTTTCTTAATTTTTTTACCCACATGATTTATAAAAGAAAATAATAATTATTTACGATTGTTCGCAGAACATCATCATTATTAGCCCTAAAACCCTCAGAGAGTTCGGTTCTCCTCTAGCAAACGCCTTTAATTCTGTCGGTCGCTTACTGTCTCCCCCAAGATCCTGATAGTAAAGAGGAAGGTCACTGTTTACATGAAATTTCGAAAAACCACCCCATTCTCTTTTTCACCCCTTAAGGCAGATTTTTGATTCTTCTTGTAGAAAATTTGCGCATTGACGTTCAAAATAAGAGGAAAATAATTGCTATCTACGTCTGATTTAAAAAATACTGTGTGAAATCCCGGACAACGCCAGGGAGTAGTAATAGATACGTATCGCCTCTGGAATACTGAATATAAATACGAAATATATCATTATACCTGAGGCGGCTTTTTATTTCCCCAGTGTTATACTAGAAGCAAGAATTCATAATTATGTGGCTTAATAAATCGCTTCTGCTTGCCACCCAGGTGTAGTGAGTTCAATTCCTCGGCTGGCTAGGTCCTCCATCACGACGCAAGCAACATTTACACTTTTTGATGATTTTTTGTAGAAAAATCTTTATGTAGGAGATTTTATTTTTATTTTATTTTATATTGTTTATTGCAGAAAAAAACGGTACATAATTACATAGATGACAATAGTTACAAAGTTATAAAAGTTAGTACAGTAATTGGTACCAATGACATGTCGCTGACATATATACATATGAGGTATATTATACATTTTACGGTTAAGTTACATTTTTAAGTTCAGTTAATTAGTGTGCTGAGGAAGGAGAGAAGTGTGTATGAGTGTTTGTGCATGTGTACGTGTGCATGTACGGCTTAGGTTAGTTTTTCTTACTCAGCATAAATATATATATTTCCTTTAAAAAAATCATATAGTCAATAGACTAAATACTGAAAATTTACTTATAGGGGAATTGTGACAAATTCTTCTAACATTTCTAATTGATTATTATTTATGTAAGTACCTAAAAAGTAAAAGTTTAGACATCGCGTTTTTTTAAACCGTAATTTTTATCACGCAAATATTACGAAAATAAAGTTTATAATTTGTGATTTTTGAGGGATACATTGTAAGCAGTGTTGTCATCCAACAGGTTTCCAGAAAATATTCCGGAAACCTTTAGCAAAATAATGTCTTCATTACAAGATTTTAATAGTTTTTTTTTTTTGATGCATTGAGAATACAAATTTTACTTGAATATCTAACGCGCGCGGTATTTGGTCCGATGCACGGATCCGAATACTTTCTCCCTCACACGCATAGCGCCGTCTCGCTCGGCAACTTTCAGCTCACCACCCGTACAGGACACCTCATTGGCCGAGCTACCCCCACCCCTCCGTCATCGGCCGGCACTACCCTGCCCCAAAGAGTATATAACACCGTGCAGGCCTATATGGAGTCCGAGTATCCAATCTCCTGGTTAAACTAAGCAACAGAATCCTAGTGGTCATTGCCCAGTTAAACCCTCCGCAGTACCAAGTCGAGAGAGAACCCCCTGGGTTCTCCTTGGGAATTCAAGTAACAGCTCCCTCGGGGACATTACTTGTCGGGAAAACCTCAACCCAACTAAGGGATCACGGGTCCTCTGTTGAGGTTATTACGCTAAGTGTTTAGTGAGATCATTGTTTAAGCTCTTAATGACTTTACTTTGTGCTACCACTTTCATGTAATCTGTTTTTTACTATAAGCTGTGAACACTGTATGTAAGAGAAATAAACTGACCAACGCTGAAAGACTATTTTCTTACAAACACCCTGACACAATAAATAATAAAGTTTCCCATTTATTTAGAACATCCCAGTATTTTGTCCAATAACAATACATAATAAATAACACAACGTAATCCTCTAGAAGTCAGGATTTATTTCATTGCAGAAATTCTGGAACTAACTACCATATGTATTCCTCTTTTCCCCGAATACTAATGGAGGGAAACAAGTCAGTGGACATCTTCAATTTAACTTTAAACAAATATAAAATGTTGTTAATGAAGCAATTCAGTAATGTATAATAAATAATGTATATTTCTTAATATTTATATGTAAAAGCCCTGAAAAAGGGCGTTAATTAATAAATAAATTACATACATGTTGGTTTTTAGGCCTTCTATTAACATTTTCACAAAAGTTAGTTTTCTAAAATACTTAACTTAAAATTTGTTTCAAAAATTTTCTCCATATTTATGTTTTGAATTAGGAGAATATCGTCGTTTAAGGATGGAAAACCATGAGAAAATCTTTCTATTTGTCTTTATCAAAGTTAACAAGAAGAAATTTATTTGGAAAGCTGGATTTATGTTCAAAATTATTTAGTAGGTACACATATTATCGCCGAGGAACGTGATGTTGCACTAATCATCCTCTAGCGCCATATGTATGAATTCAGGCCACCAGCATAACACCAATGTAAATAAAAAGCCGCTTTAGGAATAATGAAATATTTCCACAAGAATGTATTGCTAGCTGTAGTTCCCAACTTTGTCCGGGTTTTTACAGAGTTTTTCGAAATCAGATGTGAACAGTAATACTTTTCCTGTTGTTTTGAAAGTCAAATGAGTAGAAATTTCATCAAAAGAATAAAGTTTTTGCTTTAAGGCATGGTATGGTTTTTCGAAATCTCAAGTGGACAGTGACCTTCCTCTTGTTTTGAATGTTAACTCCTAAGGCTAATTTGTTCGGCTTTGGGAACAAACAGTTACTACCCGTCAGTGGTGGCTCATGACTTTTGGGTGTACTAGAGTTTTGATATTACAAAAAATTGCATTATTGATGCTGTTGTAGCTGAAAACAATTTTTTTATGAAAATTTTCAGGAGTTTTTAGTTAGGCCTTGCGCTTCATGGATTTCCTGAAAATCTTCATAAAAAAAATCTTTCGAAAAAAAAATAAAATAAAATTCAGCTACATACAAGAACATCAATAATGCATTTTTTTGTAATATTAGCACATATTAACACATTACTACACAAAAAAGTCACGAGCCGCCACTGCTACACGTGGATTCAATTTGTTCGCTTTTCGGAAAAGCTCATATGGTCTCATAAAAATCGCTGTCTCCTTTACCGTCATAGTTAGAAATTCACATCTATGTAATTTAAGTTCCGACCGCATTTTGAAAAAAATTATGAAACTTTGTGATTTTTTAATTAATTATTTTTATATGAAACGACAAGTGAGTTGGCAGTATTATTATACTTCACCACCTTTCAAAAAAGCTTTTAGTTTTTCGGATACATTCAGAAATATCCATTTAACATTTTACATCATTAATTTAATATATTTTAACCAGAAAATGGAAATATAATGATGTTTGAAACAATTAAAATTTAATTTGGCTTCAAACGTATTTTTGCCTGGACCGGTTTCGATTTCACTCGCCTCCGGCAACTACGGACATTTTAGACTTTCAGACCCATAATATTATTTTCTGTATACTCCTGTAGATCTGGGATAAATTTGGTGAGTATGGGTACCACCGCTACAGGAATCATTCTTTGGATAACAAACACCTCTGCCTCAAGTGGTTTCCCTGCTAAGTCATCTGTTTGATGACTTAGCAGGGGTGCCCTTGTTATTGTTTATCCAGGTCTTAGCGTGGAATTCGTCTGCCCACCAACTGAGTGGTCGGTTGAGGCTCACCCTTTGACTTTGCCTTGGATGGATTCATTCTTTTATCACTCCTGAATACACTGACCCTCAGATTCTTATCCACTCAACATAACCTTTTTCTTCGCATAACTTCATCTCCTTTCTTTCTTTAAAAAACCCTTCACACAGCTTTCCATATTTGACGTAGACCCTGAAGAAAATAACTTTTAAGGTCCGGAGTAAGACTGAAAAAAATAATAACCACGAATTTATTCAATTTTCAATGATCGCAAATACTTATTTTATTTTATTTGAATGCCAGTAAGGTGAGATAAAATAATTTTATAGATCCAAAACTAACGTTAATTACGAATACTTTCGTAGCTGGGTAAATATATAAGTGGATTTTTTTTTAATCCATCACTTACGAATCAATATTCTAAAATATTTGATTAAGATTTTATCAAAAGGTTATCGTATTTCGAAAATTGAAATTGATGACCGTTCTGAAATTTCTCCTTACTTCAAATGCCGTTTACGATAATGGTGAGAGTGGCAGTATAATCATAGCGTCCTTTCGGTCATCTAGATAAGAGGCCATTTTATAAACTCATACATGAATCTGCCAATCATTCTTTGGTAAGGATATTTACAGAATGTTTCATATCAGGCTAAAGAATTAAAAAATTATTTTTGGCGGAAATAAGGTATTCTGTTTTGATAAGGTACAATTTGGAAACGTTTTGTGTAGATTAGTATGAAAAGAAATATATTTTGAGATATTGGTGAAAATGAGTATTGCTAATTTATTAAAAATCTCTTCAAAGTATTAGTTATCTGGTTACAAACGGGTTTGCAGGCCGTTTCCTGAATTTTTTTTTATTAAATTCGTGATATATCGGAACACGTATTCATGCACCTGCATTTGCCTTCCTTAACATATAATGGCGAAATGCGATATTATTAGAATTTTTATGAACGCGTGTTCAAGAAAACGTGTTATGAACACGTGTTATTAAGAAAACTATGAAGAGAAAAATATTCAATATTAGTCATTTTTCTCCGTGTGGCTGTCTTTCATACTTACTTGTATTTTTAAAGCATATTTTTTATGGGCTTGAATTTTTTTGGCCAATTTTGAAAGCAGCGTAATGTAGATAATTCAATGAAAAATAAATTGCATATAATTTGTTGGATAAAAATGCGATTATTTTGGATGTGATCCATTTTTTATAATAATCGTCGCATTTAACCGTTAGGACTCTTCAGCCACATTATAAGAGTATGACCAAAAGCTTGTTTCTGTAAGTCTCTTTCTCCATGATATTATTTTAGTAAGTTACCTAATTAACCTTCCCGTAACCGTAAGGGTTACTTAATAAACCCACAATTACAGTTCTCATATTAGGTACATGTAGCTAAAATAAAATTAAAATGAAAACATTTTAATTTAAGCACAAATATCTGTGATTTTTTAAGTTGATGAATTTTTTTTGTAAGTGAGTGTAATTTTTTTTCCAAGACAAAATTTGTGTTCAAAAGGTTTTACAACGTTTTAACCAAACCTCTTTCTCTCGGTTCCTTAACGGATTCATTTATAAGATAAAAACTAGTTCCAGAGTTAAGCCTTCTAACCACTAGGCACTGGACCGCGGAGACTTATCATCATACGATCATAACCTATAAGCGCATTTAAGACATGTCGTTACATTACATGGCTAAAACTGAAACACCATCTAAAATAATATTATGACACTGAAACTGTAACATTTTTTGTCTTTCCGCAACGCATTTATGCCTTTAAAACCTTTTACTAACCCCACCACCCTATCAGTTCTCTAACATAGGGTTTTTTTTCTTTGTGGCTCATCTATGCCCAAAGTCTAAGGTAATGTCCGCAGAAAGTGCCTCGCGAAAGAGATCAATAACTTAAATAAACTTTTCTTTGTCACACACTTTTCCAATTATTTCTCCTGACGAGTCGGCAGACAGTTTCCAATTAAGTGGGTTTAAAGTCGAACATGAAAAATCGCTTAGCAAAATGTTTGCGTCGATTCGACTCGTTGAGTCAATATATATCTAGGGGTAACTAAAATACATATATTTTTAATTCAATGGTTGAATATGATTAGGTATACTATATACGTCTCTCGCTGATATTGACATTTAATATATTGATTATAATAATCATTTAACATATTAACATATTGACATGATTGTATTTATGTAATATGTCTAACTTAAATAGTTCTAAATGGTACGGGCTGTTCGAATTTCAAATTAAGGCGACACAAGACTCTAATACCGGGGGTTTGCTCGACGCTCACATTTTAATTATTTATGATGAACTTATTACTAGATTCTACAAGGTTTTATGAGGGATCCCTACGGATGTAAGTTATTTATATTTAAGATTGATAAAAACAGGACCTTTCAAATGAAAATAAACGGTTTGGAAATTTTATAAAACGTTTTTCAATTATAAAATTAGTAAGCACCAGATTTTAATTTTTTAGATAATAAATTAGTTTATTCCCGAGAGATCCCTCTAAAAAAATTTGAGATTTTAGTAATACGTTCATCAGAATAAATAAATAAACCTCACCGAAAGATCGATTTTATAGAGCTGCTAGGGCAAAGTCGATCGAAGATCCGTCCATTACGCTGGGCCGTAAGCCGAATATTGCTTTTACATGACTTCATCGCTTATCAGATTTGATAGGGAAAATTCAACCGCAGGTCTCTGCGATACATCAGAGCCACGCGTCGCATGTTTTTATTCACGGTTGCTTCACATACGTCCTTAAGATTCTGAACTTATTTTAGGGTTTTGTCTCCTTTTAAGGCTTTTTCAACTAATTGAATGTTCATTGCATTAAAAATATATAATGATAAAATAAATGGAGCAACGAACCATATCATTTGATATCCTTCAAACATGTTAAGTGTTATAGTATATTCGTATTGTTATTTATTCAGTTAGAAGTTTTTTTCACTATTGTTGATGTTGTTTTTTTTTCGTTTTAGCTTCCCGTTTACTTTTTCCTTGGTGTTTTAAATTCAATAAAATTATCAGCAATGAATCTTATGTTTTCCGGGAATTTATCAAAGAATTTTATTCCAAGGCATTTATAGTTCTGTTGACCCAAAGTTTTTTCAGATTGTTGAAATCGGTAACATGTATTTTTGCCTGCGACTTTTGTATTTCGGAATGGTGTGGTTTTAGTTATATTGGATTACATTAATTTCTGAAGTCACCAGGTACATAAACGTCATATTAAATATTGTGAATTTAAATTCTTTCAATATGAGTTCTGAAGAATAAAAAGGTCGGTGGCCGAGTTGACATCGCGCTTGGGTCCCACTCGGGCCTAGTGTGTTCAATTCAACGGCTGGCTAAGTCCTCCATCACAACACAAGAAACATTTTCAGCTTACTGTGGTGGTAGTAGGAGATTATCAAATATTGTTAGGTTATTCTTAACCCCGTAATGTTTGTCTTTAAGATTTTTTATTTATTAGTTTTTGTGCATCCATGTAAAGCGAATGTTTTTAAGACACGGTTTTATGCATAGCATAAAGGATAACAAATAATTAGTCGCCTGAAATATCAATACATAAAAATAAATGCAGCCAACGGGAATTGAACCCGTACCTTCTGATGTCCGGTCAGGTGCTCTGAACCACTGAGCTATATCGGCTTATTTCCTACCCGCAAAAATAACTCACCTGTAAACAACCAACTTTATTTTTGTAGGAATGGCTTTGTTAGTGCTAAATTTCCCACTAGATGGCGTCGAGACATATTATATCTACATTTATTGGTGAAATATTTTTGACTTGTCAAATATTATTATTATTTAATGATAAACTAATGTTTATGAGACAAGGTTTTATGCATAGCATAAAGGATAACAAATATTTATAAGTAATAATTAGTCGCCTGAAATAATGTTGGCGGCATTTATTTTTACTCGGGAGTTTTTTCAATTTGTATTGATATTTCAGGCGACTAATAAATTGCTTATAATTATTTATTATAGCGATTGTGTTTATAAGTGCCACCCATCACATTAAACTTTATTCAAATTATATTTGAAATACATTTTCTCGATTCTTTTCTAATTATATACTCGTATATATTTTTTAATTTAACCATTCAACACATAGCAAGTTGGGTCGTGAAGGTTTGTTGTTCTAGAAAAGGGGTAATGTAATTATGCAGTTTGGAAACCCATGACCTGGAGCTAGGTATTATAATTTTTTAATACTTACACAACTTATGCTTTCAGCATCGCACTGGCGTAAGACAATCATTCAGCAACGAAACTTTGCTTGAAATGACTTTTACCTTGTAGGTTGACCAGATCTGAATAGCCAGGCACATCCCAAATCCTTCCTCTTTATCACCTCATTTCCTTCAAGTTCATAACTTGCCCCGATTGAGGATGCCCCTGGTCGGAAACAGTTGGGACTCTTGTTCAAAGAATACTTCAAGATTGATTGTTCACTTCATGTCGTATTTCAGATTTTTTGCACGTTCGCGTTGTGAAATCAAATATTATGTATTATACTACGCCTCTTGCTATATTCATAATACTCTCCTACGTCCCATGTCATTCCCAAAGTCATATTTCATGATATACGCCATTTATCTGGTTCACATCAGTCATCAGTCCCGCCACTCAGTTACGACAGGGCTTCTCTTTTCTTGTTCCCTTTCATTAAACATTCCACGACATTGTTTTTTATGGGATCTACGCTGCCAACATATTTCTTCTATGAGATAAGATACAAGAAGGTACCTCAATTATATTAAATGAGAAACCGTTCTTCATATATAAATCCAGAAGGTTTCGCAGAAAAAATTTAGTGTAAAATAAGGGTGGAGACAAAATACCAACAATATAGAATCTGCTTTTATATATATGTAAGAATGTATTTATAAACGATAAAACTTCAATATCCATTAAACTTTAATATCTTGTTACGCCAATTGTCGTACTATATCTATATAATATATACAAAATTATTGAACCCTGGGGTTAGAATGAATAAGTGTTTTCTCAGGCTCTATGAGGTCGAACAGAAATTATCGATCAATGAATTAATGAATGATTTATTTATTGTTAATAATTAGCTGTAAGCTGGAGCACCTGATTTGCCCGGGGTTTATTTGACTTTAAAGGGTGGATACGGGGGATGGGGGTGGTTTTTTTTCGAAATCTAAGCATATAATCAAAGATACAAATCAATTTGATGATTAATGCAGAAAATGTTTGGCTTTTCCGGACTCTATAGAACATATATATTAAGATGTTCTCTGTAAGCGCCATCCGAGTATACATTTAGGCACAATCAATTTTGAAACATAATTCACCAAAGTTTGGTTTTTAAACATAATTGATTGACTGCCGTACTATAATACCATATTATGAATACTAACCAAATTTATTTGTAGATAATAAATTTTATAAAATAAATTATGATAAAACTATACTAACAGACTGAACGATTAGTCATAATATACCCGATAAAGTTTTAACTGACAAAATTAAAAAAAAAAAACTTATTTAATTTATGTCGCTATTCCAAATTCCTGTGATGTTAAAAAATCTGTTTCTGAAAAAATAAGAAAATACACATATTTAGGAAATGAGATTAAAAAAAATTGACATTCTCAGACTATAAAAATATTACTATTTGTTATGTCGGCAACTGGCATTATACTTATCCCTCTCATTCAAAATTTAGGCGTCTGATCTGTCAAAGAATTTATAAATAAAAATGCAAAAATCAGTCATTTTAATTACTTATATCATCAGATCAGTAGGATTTATAGGTCCAGGTATGAGTTCTACCGAGCCGACCCTCTGATATGAAAATATCTGGAGTCGGTGAATTATTTTCCCATTTGATCTCTGGTGAGTTGACGTGTTGTTCTTGTATTGTTTTATGTTTATTATGCTTATATAATGCACTTGCATAGTGTGGATTTTTGTTGATGATGATAATTTGTTTAAAAGTGTGTGAAAGAGTTTAGTTTTTTGTGACGGGAAGATTTAGCCAGGACATAGTCGGAAAAAAAACACAGCAGAACTTAAATAAATAAAACGTTTTTTAAATAAAATAATAATATTATTAAATTTTAATGATATTTTGATGCCGAACCTACAAGAAAAAAATCAAATAGTGACTAATTTAATGGGCAAAACGCAATCCTTAACTAGGATTAAGATTTTCTTATATTCTTCAGTAAATATGTCCAAATTAAATTTTAAAATGGCCCCTATGAATAATAATCTGATAAAAAGATTTCAATTAACTTTGCAGTGAATACATATGTTATTAGTAATTTGACGACTAAAAACATAAATAAAATCATATTTATTATTAAATCCGGATTATATCTATTTTTTCCCAACATCTCCCGACTGTCTGGAGCCTGTGGAACTATGAAATCCCCAATGGTGTAAGGCTGAATGAAATAGGGGAGGGAAGGAGTAGGATAAAAGGAAGGTAGGGAAGTGATCATTCACAACTGGTCACCAAATACGCGTAAAGCCATTTCAAGCAACTTTTCGATTCTGAATTTACTGAGAGTCCTACCTCAGCATTCAATTATTATATCGAATATCGTTAAATTTATTTAAAACTATAATTTAAGTCTCATCAATCAAAATTTTTGTTTTAGAATGTAAAATTATGTAATTCAATTCACATAATTCTTATATTTTCACTACGTTTATAGTAAATTTATACCGTCGTTCTTACAATAGTTGGTGGTTAAATGATCGGGTCGCAATTGTAGTTGGTCGGTATTCAATTCTCAGTCGTGATAGTAAAAAAAACAGCATTAATTTCAAAACTTCATTTTTTGTTAAATTTCATATCCCGTGATTATCAGCCTGCGCTAGTAATCTGATAGTATTATTACGCCAGCGTCTGGACGGTTATTGGTCGAATTCAAATCGTATATTTCGGGTAAGTTCCGCATAGGTTCATATAAGGTTCCTTGAAAATGTCAATCCCTCCTTTAACGACCGCTGGAGTAGTTTTCCTATTGGCTGACAGAGCGCACTTCTGGCGGCATAATAGCTAATAATTTCATTCGAAACAAACTACCGTTTTAATACGCATTTAAAAAGAAAACAAACACTTCATTCAACTTAATGACAATAAAAAAACAACTCTCTGCATTTACGATTTATAAAAAATATTGATATTCAATTTTATTTACGTAAATAATAATTTCGCTCTATTTTGACAGAACAACGATATGAAGTTCACGGATAATACGCTTTTGTTTGTAGGAAGTGTACCCACTGCCAACCCAATAAAAAATACATGAAATACAATCGGAAGCTAGAAACGCTTCGTTGATTGTAAAATTAGCCAACAAATTTCTAAATCTGACATGTACTTATATGTATAATAAAATGATAGGTTAGGTTAGGTTAGGTTGGGTTATTATAGGTTAACTGTTGTTAGTATCACTTAAACTGAGTGAAGCCTAACCAAGTGCCGCCTGCAAGGCCTAGGTTACGACCCGCGGAGCGGGTTTTTAACTGCTAGTAATAATATAATTGTTTAAGTAGCTACCTTAGTTGTAATTAAAACCTAATGTTTCGTCCAATTAGAATTTGTATGAGTTAAATGCAAAAAAAATCGTTAGAGAGGCAGCACAACACGTTAATGTATTTAAATTTGGTACCTACGTTACAACAAAAAATAACTTGAAGAATTTGGGCGTTGCGTAATATCCACGTTGAACTTTCACCAGTTTTAATTTTTTTAAGCTTAGTGAATTATGTTTAAGATTTATGGCAATGTCCGGTGATGCTTGGTCAAATTGGAGAAGGTGAAATTAACGGACGATTTCAATTTATTAATTACATGTAAATTAGTCATATTATGCCGGTGTTTTGAAAACCAGCAGGTAGGAACGTGTGCTTGTTTTTACGACGTAGATAAGAATTTGTTGGAAAACAAACAAAAATAATTTAGAAGTGATTTATAACTTTTTTTATTGGGTGATACATTATTTTTTAGTAGTATTTTTCTTAAAACATTATTTGGTAATCTGAGCCTCACTGTGTGCTTAGTGCTTACCCGTGCTGAGGCCTCAATTTTATAATTGTATAAGATACAAAATACCAACACCAACGACAACTCTATCAACCTCACCAAATGCCGATCGGGTTGGACCGACATTTATTTCATATATTAACTACTGTAATTTCATCCTATTTCAGAAAAATGCGTATATCTCCGCATGCGTATACGTGATTACCACCAGTTGACAGCGAGTAAGTGGGTTAATTTCCGCTTTAAAGATTTGCATTAAATCATTACCGAAAACAAGAGTGAAATTCAAATAGTTGTGTTTAAAAACTAGGCAACATGTACATAGTTATTGGTACGGTTGTGTATACTATGTACATTTTAAATTCTTTCAATGTGTTTTTTTTTTGTAATATTGCCTTTTTTGTTCTTTAATCTAAATCATAATTTGTTAGTAAAATGTTTTTTCCCTCATTTTTTATATCTAGTGAAAGATTGTTGAATAAGTTTTATGGCATTCCCAATTTCTCCAAACGGAGTTTTCAGCAATGTTTATATTGTGAACGGTAGTTTTTTACCTGGATCATTTTTAAATATTTTTTCCTCTCAAGCAACCCAACTAGATAATTAGATATTTTTTTAATTCGCCACTGGGAACAGTAACCAGAACCCGTATAAATTTTTTTAAATGAGAATTTTAACAACTTTAACCGTCTGGAGCTTGTTGGACTATTTTTGTGAGGCTTAGGGTAGTGAGGAGGGGAAGAGCATGGGAAGACGAAGAAGGTGAAGTATGAATCTATTCAAATCTGACCACGAAACACGGCCAAAACATTTTCAAGCAACCACCGTTTCGTTCCGAATGTTGGTCTTTGACCAGGGCAATACTTGAGATTATTCCTCTCTATGTAATATATTATTTTGAGGTAGTAGCCAATAGGACCACCAGTTATTCATAATTAGTTTTTCAATATCTCAAGAAATGACGAAGTTATTAGCATTCAAAGTAAAATTGGGTAAAATGTATGCAATGGTGTCCCGTGACATCACACAAGATGCGATTCAGTACATTTCATAATTAGAACCCCAGTGCTGCAATAACGTCGTGCATGTACAGTGATGCACAGTTTTTTGGCGGGCAGAAAATATCAACATTTTGACTGCTTATATGCTCGGTATTTTCAAAGATATATTCAGCACGCTCTAATCAATGTAATACATTTGTAAAAAAAACATTAAATATAGAGACGACCCCACTGTCTCTACGGAGATTTCGTGTGATTTTTAGAATGACAACATTTCCAGGTGACGATAACCTGAAAATATTTGAAAAATCCTACTAAATGTTGCTTGTGTCGTGATGGATGACTTAGCCGAGGAATAGAAAACACACTATGCCTGGGTGGAACTCAGGCGCGATGCCAACTGACTGGTCAAATATATTATTTATGCATATTTATGCCCTTCACACAGGCTACTTATATCAACTTTGAGGTAGCTGTGTGGAGGTTTTTAGAAATAATATACATTGAAAGGTTTATGAAAGTGAAGGATAAAATAAGGTGGACGATAAATATTAAACAGATGGGATAAAAAAGTACTTTCCTCATATTTTATTTTACTTGAAGGAAACTTGGTGAAAAGTAGGGGAGATCCAGGCAAAACGAGTGTACCAGGTAAAGCGAAAGAATTGAATAATTCCGAAAATGACTACTAGAATGCACTAATAGTCTCACAATCGGTGTACCTACCGCATCACTGCCGACTACATGACAGTGAATATTTGTCGTTTGGCGTGAACGCACGCTCCTTTTGATAAATCTTCCTATCTTGAGTTAAGTTATGAGTTATGTAAAACTAAGTTAAGTTATGTAATACAGCAACCACATTGTATTTTTTAACACAATTTTATTTGATCTACCTTGGGCAAAGCGAATAGGGCAAAGCGGATGGACCATTCGCTTTGCCCTAGTGAATGAACTATTTGATTGATTATGTGCAATTGCGTATTACATATTTACAATGTTTATATTTTTATAGATGGTGTATACATACACACGAAAAACAAACCAGGCAAGTTGGACTGAGTCAACGATGGTTAAAGCTATGAAAAAGGTGACTCAAGACAAGGAATCCATCACAGCCGTAGCTAAAAAATATGAAATTCCTTATGCAACACTCTATCGCCATATCAAATCTGGATCCACAAAGAAGAAGTTAGGTCGTTTTTATACAATTTATTAAAAAAACAACCCATAGATATATTTTTTATTTGTAAGTTACTTATTAGTCAAACTGCTTCATTTGATACGCAAAGGATTGTAAACATGTGAACATATTTTCTGTTTATCTTAGTTTAGGCTCGCAATCATAACACGTATTGCGTAAAGATGGCTCGCTACTTAGTTATCTCCGTTATACGCTACTTATTACTTGTTGGTATACGTAATACGCAATGATCGTGACGCGATCTGACGGTCAAAGTGAGATCGAAAACCTGCCTAAGAAGTTCAATGACGTTCAGGCACTTTCTACGCCTTTTTATATCATGACAGGACAGGATGCTTTCTTCATATTCATGGCTGGAAATGACTGCTGTGACTTCACTGCTATCCAGTAAACTATCTAACTGCTTTCCACAGTAAATAACCATTACGACATTTTACGGAAGGGGTAGGTAAATCATATAATTCTGTCTTGGCACAATCTACTCAATTCTTCTCTTCTAAATTGTTCCTTGCATAACTGTTCAGTTATTCTGATTCTTGTCATGGCCCGACTCAAGCATTCGATTCAATTGAATGTGTTGTCTCTTCGTGGGACATCCCCAATTTCTTGAATCACTTTCGCGTCATATATAAGTTGAATGCATTTCTAACATTCCTTTCTTCGTTGATCGATCAGATTCTCAAACTACCGATCACAAGCAGCTCGGATAAGGCTCGGATACTAGCAATATATTTATCCAATATCGTCGACGGCAATCCATCACCGCGTAAATCATATTTGGTTACTTTTCAGGAGAGACATAAAACCACTTTTCTTAATATATTTACATCGAAATCGCGGCAAATCATTTTATTTTCCATGTTCAATTGTCTTTACAATTATTTATTTAAACACATATACGTTTTTAACCGAAAATAAAATAATAAATGACTTAAGCGGTGATGTTCACTAAAATACGGCAAAAGTTTAGACTTACGCGGAAATTTATTCTTGTTGGGAGTTAGGTATATAATATCATTATAGTTTTAAAACACGGGAACGTGGAAACAAATGTTATTTTTAATAATAATAATATTTTACAACAAAGTAATATTATGTTACATGACATTATTTAGACAAATAAAATAGTAGATAGGTACCTTATCATAAAAATACACAAAATTATTAGTTACTCAATGACACCGACAATCATCAACGTAAAAATTTAGCTCGTCAATTTTTTTTATTTAAAAAAAATAAACTTACACTGTAGGTACCTCGTGTAATGTTAAAAATATAAAAAATAAAGTTATTGATATAGTAATGAATCATAATAGCTATGACAATCTTGCGGTATTACAAATTTCAGTTCCTGTAAATGTTTCCACTTGGATTCTTTTATTTTAATTCTATCTTTGTAAAGTTTTGGAATCTATATTATCTTTAACTTTTTCTTCATGTGCCTTATTTTTATGTACGATGTGTCTTTTCCAAACCTCATCGCTAATATTCCCAACGTCGTGACCACAACATGTGTCACACCGATCTTTTTTGGGCGTAAAAATACTCATTTTTTCTTTTTTTAAACACATTTTCGAAAGTTCTGCAACTCATGGGACTTCCTACATTTTCCTTACAATAATCTAAATAAATATCATACAGTTGAGCCAAACTTTTGATTATTGGTTCTAAGTACAGCTTTTTTGTAGATTTACGACAATAGTGCGATTCGAGTTTTGGAAGATCGTGAAAAAACTTCAGTAATAACATTTTTTTAGAATTTTCTCCTGTTGTTCGTCGCCTGTTCTGATTCGTCATGGATGACATCGGAATCATTGCAGATTCTGATTTTTCTGCCCAATACCTCACGGTCCATTCCTTAATCCCCAGGGTATTCAAAAACGACATTTTGCAAACTTGGGCTGTAATATTTTCAATGGGCAAAAAATACACCAACGTGCCTTGTCTACGAGAAGCACTTGTTTCCGATCTTCTTTGTTTGGGTTCTTTTTTCATTACATTAGATGCAACAAATTGTTTTCTCTGATCCCAATTCAGTTTTGACCAAAACATTTAGAACCTTGGTTAAGTTTGGGACAGTTTCGTAGTTTTGAACGAATGCATATTTTGGATTTGCAAGCTGGACCCATTTGACGAGCTTCTTTAGGCACGTCGTGTACTATGTTGAATTTCCCATCTTGCAGTAAACTTTTTCTGTAGCCTAAATAATCTTTCCCTTGCATCCTCAATTTTTTGTTTAATAATCTTGATGAATCTGCGTGTATGTCACCATCACTCTGCCGATTTGATGGGGATGCTATTATTTCCGAAGGAGATAATATAGTACCTGGTGTAGGAGAACTGTAATCCACCACCTGCATTTCAATTGAAGTTGAATCAACTATAATCTTTTCATTATTTATTATAACAAAAGACGTTGAATTATTATTAATGCTATGAATATCTTGGCATATGTATTCAGGAGATACCATCGAGATCAACTCCGCACTGTCTTCTGTTGTTGTCGGCTGATTTTGGGAATAATCAAGAAAATTCTAAATTATTTATATCAATGTTTTCTATATTTTCATTTGTAGAACATTCACCAACTTTTTTTCCACTGCCCTGTTTGTCAGATAATGTATTTATTCCGAGTTTTTTGCACATGGCATCAACAAATAACTCATCATCGCTAGAATCGAACATTTTGTTACTGAAATAAAAAATAAAATTAAATAATTAATAATTTGTTTCGCTATATACTATTAGTAAATAGTAAAGTATAATTATAATTATTAGTAAAGTCACAAAAAATAAAAAGGACAAATCAAAAAAGAATGAATCAGCGCGTATCTCACGTTTTCCGATACAATGAAACGAATCATTGCGAAGTGTATCAACGCGTAAGTTCATAATGATTAATAATAACGTCTACCGTGTGCACAAACCAATGTTTGTAATATATAATTACTTAGTCTCATAATACATACATTTGTAAGACATCCGATGAACAAAAAACACATAAATTTAAAAAAAACTGTTGTAACCAGCGAAATAATGTTTTGCGGCAATAACGGTTGGTCAACGGCTGAGATAGGCGATGATTTTACCCAAACGGAAGGCAAATGAGATGCGCGGTGATACTATTTTCGTTGTAGGACTATTTCCTTACATTGAAAAAATCCTATAATAATCCCAACGATGTAGGTTTATGACTGCCGTCGAATGGCATTTCAGGATGACTTACGCGGTGATGTTACATACGCGGTGATGGATTGCCGTCGACGATATGGTATAATAGGATGGGGGGACGCCTATAAAACTCACACACAACCTCTTTACATTGCGCAAAAACTAATAATTAGAATAATATTAAAGAAATCATTTTTATATTCATCTGAACTCATTTTCAAAGAATTTAAAGTCAGAAAATTAAATACTCTTTTCCTGTATCACGCAACCTTACAAGTTTACAAAGATGATATCCTAAACAAAACCGTACCATTCAAAAACACAGCAAATCTCAGGCAAAAATACATGTTACCAATTCCGATTTGTAAAAAACTTTGGGTCAGCAAAACTACAAATACTTAGGAACAAATTTCTTCAATAAATTGCCAGAAAATATAAGATCACTAAATGATAGTTTCAAAGAATTCAAAACACAATTAAAAAAATATACTGAAAACCTAAACTAAATAAAAAAAACGTAAATAAATAAAAGAAAAAAAAAAAAAAATTAAAAAATAAAATAAAAATCTAAGAAACTAAACAAATAATACCTCATCCCATACACACAAGCAATTGCTTATTATGGGAGAACATTGAAAAATAATAAATATTAATCATATCATAATATCGTTTATCTTATTACTAGTGAAATATATATATATGTATATCACACATTGTAAATTTTTTTATTGAATAAATATAATTAAAAAAAAATAAAAATACCTCTTCAAACATAAAACTGCTTTTGACAATGTCCAAACTGTTCGTGATACTAGAATCAAAGAATATAATCTCTTACTTATCCCCTTCGCTAAAATAACTTTTGGCCAAAGAAATTTTAGTTATTTTGCAACAAGGCTATACAATGCTCTCCCACTAAGCCATTAGACTGAACACATTTTTATTTTAAATATAAAACAGACACCAAGTCTTGGATCATCAGTCAAGACAGATCCAAGATCAAAAATTTTATAAAAACCCCTTTATAAGTATGGTACTCCAACTAGATGCTGATTAACCAATTTATCATTTATTATTATTATTTATTATTTTTTATCTGTTTCACATTTTCATTTAATGTAATGTATCAAATAATATGTAAACACTAATTTATGTATCCAATACGTCTGTCTCGACACAGGTATATCCTAGTGAGACAGACATCGAAAAACACCTGTAAAAAAAACTTTATATTGATAATAAAAAATAAATGTATATTTATTTAAACGTCCTCTTCTCATTTTCTTAATTGCGCAAACCTCGGACTTGCATTCTTTTCGGAATAATTCAATCTTAATTCGTAATACCACGCATGTTTCTCAGATATCTAATATTTGTTGACTTCATTCTATACATGCCTTTTCTGCAAATTTCATGCTTTAATACCATAGACCTGCCATGTAGTTATAAGCAGTAAGGCACTCAGCTCTCCAATAATTGAATTTCCTGCCCTCCGGCAATGTCGTACTAGCTTTGCTATTTCTCACAAAAATAGCTCTAAAGCTGGACACACAGGGCAGATTCGTTTGGCCCCCAACTATTTGGCTGAATCCATTTTGACACGGTGCAAATAATTAATTACACACGACCGAGCTGAGGAGTCCAGTGATGCCATGTCGCGAAAATGAAAATCGGTAGGTTGTAAAATATATTTATTGGGGCTAGCTGTTATATTTCTAATGGCTAGAGAAATTCTGGGAGAATTATTTTCCCAAGAATATTTTAGAAATGGCATCATCAAGTGACAACTCGAACGTGTGAACTGAAATCGTACACGGGTACATTAAATGACTTATTTTTTCACAAAAAATCAATGAAGGTTTATTAAAAATAATATAGTTAAGTAGAATAGTTGTTTTTTAAATATTCTGAACATAATGTTTATTTCAAATTAAGTAGGTACCTGTTAAAAATACAGAACGAAAATAAAAATAAATATTTACAATAGGAGTTAGCGCAACACGGCATAACACCCCAAAAACAAATAACAAAAATACTTTTGCTTGAAGACCTCATACCAACTCTTGTGCCATAATGTCCGACTCGATCTTTGAATTCATGCTGAGCGGGTTTTGGCTCGGGGATTGCGCACACACGACAGAGCCGGCAAGCCATTGTCTCGTGTATTTGTCATATACGGCCGAGCCACGGCATTATGGTTCGGCTCGGTAGTTTTTGGTCTCGCCGAATATTAAACGGAGGCTGCCAAGACATGCCAAGACACCTAAGTTTCAACATACACGATGAATTTCAACTCGGCGCGAAACTATTTGGCTCGCAGGCTCTGCCGTGTGTATCCAGCTTTAGGATTCTCTGCTCAGTATGACACAAGGGTTTCATATCCTCTCTTTCAAAAATGATTTTTCTTATTAGATATTAATGTAACACCTGCCCAGTTCTCAATGAAAATCAAATACCCCAAGCCTACCGAAAATCTGCAATAATAAAAACAAAGTATTTAGTAAAGTCGATATTTGATGTTATGAGCAAATAATTGTTTTCGCCTTTCTACTAAAAAAATGTATATTTACTGTCGTCTACTTCTGTGTTAATAATCCTTAAGCACCATCAAAAATCAAAACCCCTCAATAATAATGTTCAAAACAAGTGTGATATTATAAAAAGGGAAATAATAAATGTTTTATTTTTATTGTGTTTTCCACAGTTTGTCTTATATTGTGACGGTTTGTTTGTAATATAGCAGAAAGGAGCGTTCAAGTTCATTCACTCGCTGCCCGGGGCGCAGAATGAGCAAACAGGTTTAGGCACTTTCGCGAACATCCAATAATACTTCATATCATCAGTTCACGATCTGGCCGAGCCTTTGGAATGCCCAAAGGTTCTTTTAAAGAAGCTTTATTATTTTCTTCCAGTTTCGTTAGTGAGATGACGTAATAACAAAAATAGAATCTTTAAAAATCCTTAAAATGTTCGTTTAGCAAACCTCAAAACTTTAACAGGTAAGTACTGAATGAGTAAGCTAATGTCCACTAGATTTGTTTCAGTGTCTTAATTTTGCTTGCATAGTGTTGAAATATAAGATGGATATAAAATTACGCTTGCTATTTTTGCTTGCGCTTGCTTTCATGTGCCAATGAATCAAGAATATTTCTAAAAATGTTATTTTTAATTAACGTCACAAGTTTTTTTCACTTTCCGGTAAAATAAAACAGTTAATAATATAAAAATTTCATCACGATTTATCAAAAAACTATTAACAAATGAAAGTTTTGTTTCAAAGCGGAAGAAAACAATTATTTACGTAGTTTTAGTTGGAAGAAACGGTTCCGAAAGAATTCATAATCCTGTTTTTCCATAATGTTGTTTTTGGATTTTTCTAGTTAACCTTGGGTTGATCCAAATTCGAATGATCAAATGATTAGAATATATCTACCAATAACCCAAAAGGGAATAAATCTCATCAATGAATCAAAAATTCCTTCTATTAATAAAAATCTGCTGCTGTTGCTCAAAAATATGTAACAATTATTGAGAGAAACATAATATTATTTATCACTTGTCCCTTTACTTATGTCTCTTGTCGCTTTTTGTGTTGGGTATTTTTCATTTGACTGGATAGGTTTCTGTTATTCTATGTAACTATTTGTGTAATACCTAAGTTTTTATAACTGGATTGTTCTCACACAAGTGAGAACATCTGTAAGAACGCAACATATATATATATATATATATATATATATATATATATATATATATATATATATATATATATATATATACATATATAAAAGACATAATAGTAACTCATATCGATGAAAAATTCTATTTGAAGGCATAAAAGCTATCTCCCTAACAATTACATCCAGCAGAATTAAAAAAACGCAATTAATTTTATTTTTTAAAACACAAGTTTACAAACAAACTGTTCACAAATGTACATAAAAAGGACAAATAACCTGGTCAATTTTTTAACTAAGCTTTTTCAAAGTGCAACAGGTAAAAATTAAAATGCCGTACACGAAGAAAACTTACTGATATGAACTATTGTTAATTTATTAAATATTTTACCAAATTATACGTTTTCCTGTTAAAAACGGGACGCTATAACGAATAATTTGACAAATTTCATTGCAAAATATTAACAAAGCACGAATATGTTATTAAATGATATTTTCGCATCTCGTCCATTATATTTATTCGGACAAGGCCACCTACGTTGAACACATGCTCAGATTCTGAATGGCTAAAATATTATTAGGAAATGGTCATGCAGTCACATTTTTAACAGTATCTTGATTAAAAAGCTGTTCTCATTTTTGTCCGTGTAGCAAGTTGATACTATTTAATCCAAAGTACAAATGTATATTCCACATTAGTTATGGAGTCAAGTTTAACCACTTAATGCTAGGGTTTTTATTTAAAGTGTTTAAAAAAAATCAGGTTAAATTCATACATACACGAAAATGTGAAAACAACATAGTAAAAACGAAATAAGCATCTCAAAAACACGACCGATCTTTGAGGCAAACTGCAGGCAAATTCAAACTGCGTAAAATACATCGCTAACTTTTGACAAGTCAAAACTGGCGAGCGTCACTCGGGCTAGCAGAAATTTGAACGCATTTAGCGCGCGAGCGTGACTCGTTCAAAAACATTAAGTGGTTTTTATTTTTTTTTTATTAAATAAATAAACTAATAAAATTCGATTTCTACATATTAAGAGATTTGAATACTACTCTTCCATAGAAGCGTTAGCAAGTGTTTGGAAGAGAAGTGCACAGTACATCATTGTAGTTATTTATAATTAATTAATAATATGATAGGTATTACGTGTTGTAGTAAGTACATTGCAGTATGTAAGTACATTACATTATTTCTTGTCGCGTACTACTCAGAAATGAAGATTATTCGAATGGTAGGCAACTGTGAAAGTACATTAATGCCGAGGTACTTAAAGAGATTACAACGTCTTAATGAGTATATGTGTAGCTCGGTATTATTTTATCGTGATAGTATCTGCCAATAAAGCTTGTACGGAAAGTAAAAGTAGTTTCAGTAATGGCTTTTTGCGAAAACAGCTTTTCATGGCTAATGGCGATGTGAGGCTCCTCGGCAAATAGAAATGTATTAATCGATACGTAATGAGTAATGACCTTTCACCTTTCTTTTCTAAAAGGAAATCGCTAATCATGTAAATATTCAGGAAATGCAGCTGCTAATCGTTACATTATTGAGGCATGTTAATTCAGTGTCAGTTTTCAGTTAATTGGTCAATTAATTTACTTAATTCGGACGGAAAACTTTTATATCATCGTGCTTTATTACGTGATTTAAGAATGTTATAAATTATGTCACTTTCAAAGATGTTAACGATCTTGACATTCTCGTGTGAAAGTCATCATCGAAACATGACTGACTGGCCTAAAACAGGATCCATTCCTAGTTGGCTAGTCAAAGTTTCCGCATGTTTTATTGTATGATTTTTATGTGAAATAAATTTATTATTATTATTTATTATTTGAAATAAATTTTGTTTTCATATAGTACGTAATTTTGTAAGTAAAGTACGTAAGTATAACTATAAAAAAGAGATGAAAGAAATGAAGAAATTTTGCATTTCAAAATAAGAGGAACCGTCACTGAATAACCCTATCCCATTTTCCCACCCCTTATAGAAGCATTTTGACACATCTTGATGAAATTTTGCACATTTGACTTTACATATATTACTATCTATATCTAATTTCTAAAACTCTGCGTGAAACACGGGCAACGCCGGTGACATCAGCTCGTATTATATATATTTATTTATTATTTATTATTCATTAACGCCCTATCGGGGTTTTACAGAGCAAATTGACAGTTTATGTACGTAAGTGTAACATAATACATGGATAATTGCATAACTATATACAAAAAAAATAAAAATCAAATGCTAATACTAAGATTAACATCCAATCCAAATAATAACACATAATATTGTAAATAAAGCAAAATATAAAGTTAGTATTTACATTGTACATTCGTATATGCATATAATTATTCATGTTTGTTGCAAACCAGTAAGAGTGAAAACAGGATAATAATTTACTCGTAAGGTAAATAAAAAATAAATGTATGTAATATACTGATATGTATAATAAAACAAATGTTTAAAAAAAGAAGAAGAATAATGTCTGTTGTATCTATAGAAAAAAAACTAATAAGTAATGGCAAAATACCAACGCCGTATTTAGTATCGAATTTTAATAATATTACTTGAAATGGTAAAGTAAATCAAATTATAATAGAAGTGTTTTACATATTATTGGAGTCTTAAGTATTATATATTAGAACTGACAGCCCTTATTTTTTAAGCTTTGCCTTATTGTATGTATGCTTTACGACGACTTACTATGTGTCAGTTTTTCATTTATAAACTAGTCCCACCGAGTGTTCCTATGGAGGTCATAGAAGTTCGTATTCTTCCTTCTCACGCGTCTTGTTTGAAAACAAAAAAGAAATAAAATACTTGAAAAATCACTCACTGGGACTTATATTTTCAAGAGAAGTGAGAATTAAAAAAAAAACTATCTGACAGTAAAACTTATATTTTCTATTCGTCGGGTATATAACCCGCAACTAAAAAATTCAAATCATTTGTGATGCTTTTTATGAGAACTTCAAAACATCTAAAATATTATTGCGTTCTAAATATCAAACCACGCTATAATGTTGCTATAAGTAACCACAAATACCCTTAAAAAGAAAATCTGCTAGGAAAGTAAGGAAGACTTTCGTTATCGTAATCTAAAACCAGTTTAGTGTAATAAAATTCATTGTTCGTGCTTTTCACAAAGTCGAGACCAGTTCTTGAATTATTTTCATTTGATTTGCCGACCATAAAAACAGTGTTAGGGAGTTGGGGGACAGATTCGATTAAGATTGTGAGATTTCTCGCGTTCTTCTGCTAACTTATCGAAACAAATAATCCCGATAACGGAAAAATGTGTTTATTACATAGGAACTACATAGTTATTTACATGCCTCTCGAAATTTTATAAGTAGCTGTATCTATGTATTTATATAAATCACAATATCCTTCACGATTAGATATCAAAGTGTTACTTGAAAGAGACATCACCACTTTTATAGGGGTTTGCCCGAGGCTAAGTTTTTATTAATTTCATGAAATTTGTAACTACAACATCTTTTTTTGAACGGATACACACGGGACTTAAATTATTTCTATTTAAGACTAATAAAACAGTACCTCATCATTAAAATATTTTACGTAAAACGGATTTAAAAAAATTTAAAACATTTTTTCAACTACAACATTAGCGGTCAGCAAAAGATTTCATTTTTCTGGACGATGAATTAGTAATTTCTCGAAGCATCCGCTCTAAAACACCTGAGATTGTAGTAATATGTCCACTAGAATGAATAAAATATACCAGATCCGTTTTCTAGGCCTGTTAGGGCAAATTCGACCGTAAGTCGGTCCAGTACACCAGTGTTGCGCTCCGCATGTTTTTGTACACGACTTCTTCACTTAACGTCGTTAAGGTTCCGATTTTTTTTAATTTGAGACACAAACAGGACATTTAAAGTACATTCTTGTATAGTATAAAATAAATTTACATACAAATATAAATGTCCCTAGACTAATGTGTCTGCAGAAATCACATTTGCACATTCACTATCAAAAACATATCATTATTTTTGTATTCAAAGCTTAAAATTACAGAAATCACAAGACATAATAATTTGAAAAATATGTTTAAATTAGGCATATAATAGAAAATATCAAACCATCAAAAATCAACAATATTTTATATAACAATACTTGTTTTTTATTTTTTTTTAGGTACTGTAATCGTGGAGATACCTCATCAAACAAGTTATATTATTTACGAAAATATCTATGCAAGCATGTGTTTTAGCAATATCTTTGTATAATCGAGACCATTCTAGACGTAGGATTAAAATAACCAGTGTTATTGGTAAAAATTTCAGTCCAAAATATGTCTAGGTTTCTAGTGAATTTGGACCTGGCGTTTAACTTGATTAGATGGACTATGTTACTATCTACTTGATTAACATATTTATCCATTTTTCAGTTTTTAAATTTGTAAATGAATAATAAAACAAAAAATAAATATTGTTTTGCCGTTGAGAGTTCCGCTGCAGCCTCTATTTCTGTTACATGCTTTGTTTATGATACAGAGGGAGAGGTTACAACAGATCTACCAGCGGTATTCCTATACTTCTATAATTTGATGTACATTTTGTTATTTTACGCTTCTATTATTTTGCATTTTTACAGTAGATTAAAAAAACACATAGTACTTAGAAGAGTCCTAAATTTTATTAAAATTATGTAGGTACCTAGGTACTTACCTAGAAAAGCTTTTTGAATAATAATGAATTCCACCCATTGGCAACATTCATTAGAAATTACACTTACTTCTTTCTGTGTTTTATTCCTAATTTGAGTTTGAATTTCTACGCACAAAGTTAACGAGAACGCTCTAAAGATAGAAATCAGTTATAGCCATTTATACCTAATGACAATTTTGTTTCACAGATAATTAATGTTTTTAATCCAGCAGGACTGGGTGAAAAATGGTGCAAAACCAATCTGCCATATTACATGAGATATATTATACAATTACATTAACAGAAAAATAAAAACTCTCTAATTTGAAATATAATATGATATCTGATCGATAAGACAAAATCGGTGTAAATTTTCTTCGGACAGATTCAAGTCTGGATACCTGTGTGATATAATGTGGATTCCAGACTGTTGACTCATACTCATGAACACTGCAGATTAACGAATTGAATAGAATTATTAGGCTATTAGAATTCGTGAACAGTTTAGTTGATCTTACAATAAAACCAAGTAATTTATTTGATTTACTTACAATGTATTCTATGTGTTGGTTGAACGTTAGTTTGTTGTGGAATATAATGAGTAGTGAGTAGTAGTAGTGTGTTGTTTTAATTCATAATTATATTCGTATTTTCAGTAGATCCAGCAACAGCAATATGTTTTACCCTTCTATCACCAATTCTTTGCACTTCCAGTTATTGTCTGCCAGTCATTAAATCACTATGTTCGATTAATCTTTACTACCAATCGTTTAACATTATGAATACCAAAAATATGCTTTTGATAAATCGAAGCTTTTTCTATCGTTTCGCTGGAGTGGAATTAAAATAATTTTTTTAAATTATATTATAAAAAAATTAAGCGTAAACAAATATACATAACTAAGGAAACTCTGTTTTTAAATACAATAATAAGAATATACACATTTTTGGAATGGAGATTCCTCTCAATTCGTCAAATAAGTGCATTACTGTCATCAAATTATATAACGCAAGCTGCAATTATGTTGTTAACAAGTGCACTTCGGAATTAGCCATTAATTGATGTAATCAATAGTAATTGACCGCACAGAGCTTCAAGATACCTGTTATAAAATAATACTTATGTATTTAACGTCTATCGTGACATGTGTTAGCTCGTCTGGCAACAGTCAGATTATGATAATGCTTTAAGATACATAAATAACATAATACCGTATAAAACTGCTGCTATCAAATCAGATTTTTGTCAGTGCGTGTCTCTAGTTGCCCAGTACTCGTGCCCTAAGGTTATGTTTATTAATAATAAGTATTTTGTAGTCGCCCCAAATACAAAAGGGCCCTAGTGTAATTTTACTTCACTTTTGTAAATCAGTATTTGTATAATTATTTTAATAAATGGTTCTTATGGTTTCTGAAGGATTACAAATATAATGTTTTTTTAATTAGCAAAAATATATGCACAACTTCAATCAAATAGATAATACAAAAGACATATTTCATCAAACCGCACCACGGTGCCCTTTTTCGCTTGTTTGTGGCGACGATGTTACTTTGGTAATTATAATATATACGTAGACCAATAAGCGAATCAACCTGTTCATGGTAATCTTGTCATTGGTGAATACTATCCTCTTAAGCAGGGGTGGGGAACCTTTTTGCCGTCGGGGGCCATTTGTATGTTTGTAGTTTCACCCGCAGAAAAAAATAAAATGCGTCAGCAGATGAATTCACAAATGGAATTTTATCGTTATATTCTAAATACAATACTGGTTTTAACTTATTCCTCGTGTGAGTTATAAACTTAATTAAAACTATACCCAGAACACGTTAATGTTTGCTTTCAATTTTCCCAGCACATTATAGAATTACTAGAACTATAATTTTATAACTGCACTTCAAACACGAGAATAATGTCAGGTGCGTTGCCAGCTTCCTAGCTAGAGGGGGGCAGTCTATTTTTTTATAGAGCTTAGAGAGAAGGAACAAGAAAGTAGTCAGCATAAACTAGAAATAACCCCCCCGCTGCCCCGAGACGAAAAATTAATCATTTATTTAGAAACTGACAGAAATCCAAAAGATCTGGCAATAATGAAAAAGTTGTATTTAAAATGGCATAAATTTAAAACAAATCGTGTATAATATTCTAGGTTTATCATTAAAAATTGAATTGTTTGTATATTATATACCCTATAGTAACTTACGTAGCCTTTTTGAAAATTTGGAAAATCGTGAGGCCGATTATTTGCAAGGAATATGATAGTTGGTACTTAAATTTTGAACACTGGTAATATAACTGGCGGATATATGGAATTTCTTGACAAGTCTATCTTTGTTGGAAGAACAGAATACCTTTTCTACGTTCTCGCTTCCGCTAATGGACATTATTGGACATTCCAAATGTAGATCGTGACCTTCATTTGGAGGCTTTCTATATCTTGTAAATCTAGATGCGGTCATAAAACATTGCTCCACATTGTGGCTTAAGTTATTGCTAGGCATCTTCTATTTTGTGGATGCATTCATGTGATTCATTTTGATGAATGTAATTTCAACCACAGAAATGTTATATCCGACTATCCTTACACGGTCTTCGGTCGGTTTGATGTATAAATTGAATGAAATATTACTATTTATTTATTCAATCATTTACGCAAGAAAATGAACATTAAAATAATGTTTTTAATGTATCGTGAGCATGGCATCATACATCAAAGTATAGCATAAAAAAGGATATAAGATATTAACAAAATGAATAATACACAGCAAAACAACAAATTCAAAAAAGAGATAAAAAAGGTATTAATACCTGCCAGGCGTAGATAACATTCAACATCAACAACAGTCATAGAAAAACTAAATTATAAGTTAAATATTTACATAAAAAGGTAAGTTACAGATTACATATCAAGGTGTTGTGAAAGAATGTTACAAAGTAAAGCAAAGCTGGGTTAAAATAATATCACATTCATACCACATCTTTATTTCACATATTCATACCACATGGGCATGCCTATTTATTACCTAGTACCTCACATCCATACCCCATAGTCATACGTCATATCCATGCTCATGCTCATATTCATACCTCATATCTATACCCCGTGGTCAGTCCTCATATCCATACTCCATATTATTACCTCGTTATCACACCTTGTACTCATACCTCATATCCATACTCCGTAATCATACCCCATATTCAGAACTCATTATCACACCACACCTTTTTGCTTTCAGCAGTTTGAATTGAATAACATCACTTCATCTTACGTATATTTCAGAAAAAAAATTGTAGCTCTAATAACATCGTGTACTTACTTGATTGAAACTATTTATTTTATATTATTATATGTTTTTATTTGTTCTTAAATTCTGACGTTATTTTATTTTGTCAATGATACAAGCATTTCTAACACTGTCAAAAATAAATATTTACAATGCAATAAAAAAATATATCAATTCAAACCACAGATTCAAATCTTATTAAAATACATTAACGTTAGTTATACTGGTACCTCATTTCCATACCCCATATCTATACCTTATTATCATACCTCGTGTTCATACCCCATATCTATACCCCACTGTCATACCTTGTATTCAGAACACATATTCATACCTCATTATAATAATGATAATATTTGGCTAATTTGTATAGCACCGTTTTCGTAAAAAATCACCTCAAGTACGCATACCTCATATTCTTACCCAAATTACATTCCCTATATCTTACCTCACATTCATACCTCATATTCATAACTCATATTTATTCATCATCTCCACAACTCATATTCATACCTCAAGTTATTCTTCTTTTCTGTCAGCGTGTCCTGTGTAACCGCTCTCCTGCCGTTCGATACAGTTCCCAACAAACGAAAAACTGCAATCAAAAGGGAAAATGAAATCATGTGTGACCGTATTATTTTTTCGGGTCTTGCATTTATGTTCAACTGTGTTACTGCTGTTTGATACATGCTTGCACTTGTATAAGCCATGCGGACGGAGCTATTTGCATACCTATTTAGACCTCATATTTTTTAGACATCATCTTTTGACCTCACATTCATTCTACGTACCATTTCTCGTATACATAACCAATTAACATACCTCAAATTCGAATTCGTGATAACTTAATACGATGACAATTGAACACATTCAAAAAGTGATGTAAAGTCATTCAAACGATAAAAAACTAACCTATAAACCAAACAGATGTGTTGAATTGTCATTGGGTTAAGTTATCCGGTAACCCTCAGATACATACCATAAATTCATACATAATATTCATAATATCTGATATTCATACCTCACATTCACAATCTCACAATTTTGATACTATCGTAATGAAAATAAATGAAACATGTGGTCCGTTTTCTATCAATAATATTAACATCAAAAAGAAAATCTATTCGTTAGGTTAGGTAAGGTTAGGTGAGGTTAGGTTAGGATAGGTTAGGTAAGGTTAGATTAGGTTTTTTCTTTGCATTCGAACAAAAAACTTGAATATTTATCAATTACAAAAATAGTTTTCAACTTGTTATAAACGCGTTAAAATAAGAAACTTTACTATCAAGGATTATTATCACCACGTCCATAAAAAACTACAAGGATGGGTTGCTTTACAGAATCTGAACAATTCATCAAATCGATTTTCAAGTTCTGTTATTATTCGGACAATAATGACATAGTAACAGAACTTGAATAGAACCTTCATAGAACTTGAAAATCAAATATAAAATTTGAAAAAGTTTTTCAAATTCTGTCCTAAGTATCACGAAATGTAAATAACATCGTCAAAAATAGTTGGAATATATTATGATTGTTTTATTTGGCGTTTACCGACCGTATCTTGAATAATTTTACTATCAAACTTAGTTCTACTAAAGTTTTATTACTGTGTTCTTCGAAATGACTGTGTTATATATTAACATGAATCTTATCACAGAACAACAAATCTAGTAGGCATAATTACAACGCAGAAATTTTGAAACAATGCAAATAAAAGCTAGTAAAAATATCCGATTAGACCAAAGCCACCTAAACACAGGCCATGACACTGAATCTAATCGACCTCATTTTTATAAATTTAAAAAAAAAGTTGAACATTTTAATGCAATATTGATGAAGTAGTTAAGTAAGTAAGAATTACTTATAACAAATTAAGGTGTATAGGAGGTACCAATTTGATTTAGTGTCCTGGCCTGGGTTGGGGGGGGTATTGATCGTACCCAGCGCAGCCTTATTCTGAATTGTTAATAAAAATTTAGCGACAATCATTTCACGCTGATAACATCCTTCATAATTAACACTGTATAATACACCAGAATGAAGTAGATATAAAATGAAAAGCTAAAACCACTTTATAAAAGAACCAGATCATTAATACTTTTCTAAAAGAAATAAATAGAGAGCAAGATTTATTACTTTTGCTGGTGAGCCGTGAGTTTGTGTGATTCTGTTCGTGGTAATGAGTCCACACAATGAGTTGCTGCACACCTGAGAGTTATCTTGACACCTCCCCACCTTCTCTCCCCTCCCCGGTGGTTTTACATATTAGTTGTTCCTCTTTGGTCCAGTACGGCCGTACCCCTTCCACTTTCCCCTTGCCCGCATTCTCGACGCACCGAAAATTAACATACTATACATGAAAGTGGATAGAGTGGGTGAGCCAAGAAAGTTTACCTGTTGAATGTTCATTGCAGTTTTTAGGTAAGGCGACGATGTACTATAATGATTTACGATAGTGACAATTAAAATAATTTACTGTTGGTACTTTATCGCTTATCTGAATACTTCACACAATCAGTTCCAATTTTGAAAATGACACTTAAATTCAAAGCATATCCGAGTTCAAAATTATAATAAATTGATATGTACCTAAACACTTAAAGGTATACATATTAGTTTTTCAATACTTTTTAACGATAAAACTTACCTATTTTCTTTATTCAGCAATCCAACAAAATTGACCCTTGTTCATACAGATGAGATAATATTTTGAGTTGGAATCATAAATTAGATAAAAAGTTTTTCAATTAACTTGTCTTCTTTCAGATGTTGCATTTTTCTCTCTTCTGATATTAATTATCTTATCATATATAGCATTATTATTTAACCTACCCAAAATACAATTTTTTTTCCACAAAATATTTCGACCATTTTCGACATAAAACGTCTGAAATATCTTCAATTTTACGGACCCGTTTAAATCTGAAAGATTGAGATCCAATTTTTATAAAGTCGAAGCATAATGCTGAATCACTATTTTGATTCATCTTTATAACAAATTGGTGTACATTATGAATAAAAAAAAATATGCTTTAGATAAATTGAAGGTTTTCCTATCGTTTCGCTGGAGTAGAATACAAATGCCAGTCGGCCTTAAAAATGTTAGGGTTTGTTCTGCGAACCGTCAGAGTTTTTCGGGATACCCGTGCTCTGAAGATTTTATACTTCTCCCTGGTCCGCAGTAGGCTGGAGAGTGGTTCGCTTATCTGGAATCCACATGAGGTGGGGTGCTCCCTCATGTTGGAGAGGGTTCAAAAAAAGTTTCTAAGATTTCTCTACATGAGGGAGTACGGCCACTATCCATGGCTCTACCCGACGAACTTTCTTCTGGGCATGCTGGGACTTCACTCCCTGCAGCTCAGAAGGGAGGGGTATGCCGCTACCCACTTATTCAGACTGCTGCGAGGCTATATAGAGAACTCAGCCATTTTGGAGCGCGTGAGTCTCCATGTTCCAGATGACTATCTTAGACAACGTCATCATAGATTATTCTATCTTCCTGCCTGCAGAACTAACCTGCCAATGGTTCTCCCGGTAGGGAGGAGTATATTGCTCCTGAACCAAATCTCCTCCGAGATTGATATATTTGGCGTCAGTGAGGAGAGATTCAGAAGGGAAATTCTTCTGATTCTTGAAAGAGTCTCTCTACATTGACGAGATCTTTCACCGCTGCCTGAATTTTTTTTGGAAATTCTACATTACTTGAAATTTCTTTTTTTATGTATAAATACTTAAAACAATCTTTTTTTTTAAATTTATGTAACCTAATTTCTTATATGCATTAAATCCTAATTTGTAATTGTGTAAAAAAAAATAATAATAATAATTTATTATTATTATTATTATTAAATACAATAATAAGTTACTCAATAAAAAATATAAATGTAATCTACTAAAAAAAAAAAAAATTTCAATAGAAATGTATGAACGCATAAAGGAAACAACTTTTAAACAATACTTATACAGTAATTATAGCTAAGATTATCTGTGACAGTTTCACTTGATAATTTTTTTTTCTTTCTTATAAAATTATTTAAAAAATAAATAAAAACCAGTTTTGTGCTTGAAATCGAACGTTTCTAGACTCCGTTCGTCAAGCGATTCTAATGCCTATTACCTACAATATAAGGTATACCAAGAATATACAGATTTTTGGCTTATAGCTTCCTCTTAAACTTGATTGTCTCTTTTTCACACACTATTGTGTTATTTTGTTCAGCGCACCCGTCTTCCGAGCACCTTGCGCCCGTACGTTTCATTATCATCGCATTACATCCAAGAGCCGGTGGTAAATACAGCGACTTGAGCGGGAGTCGATCCCGGCGCCGGTCATACGACAACATTACCGCTCTATCGCCTCAGTCTTACCGAGTCCAGTTCACCAGCTCACCTTGCCTTAATAATAGTTATCACTAGTATTTGGTATTTAGTTCCCGCTTGCTCTTAGTTCAACGCGTGCTGCAGGTATCAAATGAACGTCTAACGAAATCGAATTCCATCGTGTTTAAAAGAATAACGATTTCAATCTGTGATTAAAATTATGTGAAATGTATGTGCTATAAGTGATTTGTATTGTTGGTTTGATAGTGTTATCAGATAGTGGAAAGGTATGTTGATTTAAATGTTTTTTTTTATAGTTTGTTGCCTGTTGTTTGAGAGACGGGTAAGTCATGGGTTAATTTTCCACAAAATTTATTTTAGCATTCGGATTATAATCTCTTGTACCGAATAAAATTAATTCCGTCCTCGATATTATTATGCAGTAAACGAATTCAAATAAATGTTGAATGCACTTCGTTAAATACATGTTTAAGAATGTAAATTTTAATTTCGAAATACATTGCTACCCCACGAGAAACTGTGGAGATTCCAAAATAATCTCAATTTTAACTGTGGAGATTCCAAAATAATCTCAATTTTAAAGGATTTAAGATTTTCAATGAACTACCGACAGATGTAATAGAAAATAAAAGCCTTGTTGCTTTTTGTAGGTTACGCCTAAATGCTTTGACGAATAAGTTTTAGAATCAGTGCAAAGTGTGTCTAAATATCATAGAAATAAGTTTTTAGTAGTTAGTTAAGGTTTATACTAGATATAAAAATGTTTTTTTTTTCACAACTAAATAAGAACATACAAAAAATTAAAATTAATATTAAGCATATAATTCGTTAAGTTGGAAGTTTTACGAGAAATATATTAAAAAGGGTACTTATTTTCAAGTTTCCATTTCTAAGTAGAAACAGTTTCCTTAAATATATGTTTTTAAATATTTAATAATGTAATTTATCTCGAAGAACACAGTCCCATTAATTGAAAACATAATTGCCTATTAACAAAATTTTTCAATATTATTTTAATGTATAGGTAGATTACCTTACAATTTTCCACGATAATTTAATATGGGCTTAAAAATATGCCACATTTAAAAGGAAAAAAATTATGTCAGATTTATTGGTCAGGCCATTTGGTCAACCCTCCGTACATTTTTCCCACAGACTTTGGGATTATTGGCAGAGTTCAATATTGAATACCCTAACTTGAGCAAACTACCCCTTGCGAAAAACTAATATGAAATATTGTTATTTTTTTAAGAATCTAATCTTATTATTCGTTTAATATTAAAAACGGGACTGCAGGCCCACAACGAATGATTTGACAAAAACTACCAGTAAAGCACCAATGTTTTATGAGGAAGTTGAAACTTATGTAAATAATAATACTATCGGATCTCGTCCATTGTATTTATTCCGACAAGGCCACCTGCTTGAACACGTGTTCAGATATATTCTGATTGACTAATATTTTATCGGGGAATGATCATGCAGTCACATTTTTAACAGTATCTTTCAGTATCAGCATCTCATTCGCGCAAGCGTATACATCATCAAAACCTAAATATTTATTCTTGAATTCCTTCTATTTTACTTACACGTACACATAGGTACACTTTTGTGAAGCGAATTCGCGTTTTTGAGAGTGAAATTCTTTCTACATAACATAATCTCACAATCCCTTTGAATTATTTTCCTATAACGTACGCATTTTAATACGCGTGCCTAGATGTTAAATTTTATTAATCTCCCAAACACTGAAAAAGAATAAATTTGATTTCCAGTATAAGGTTCTTTATTTGAATACGTTCGTTCAAAAAATATATCCATCCATGATTTGTGTATAAAATACGTTACATAAGAATCACGTGCCTAATCCAACGTTCATTTTGATGATCTATGCAAATTGTTTATAAGCCTGTGTAAATGGCTGTCACCATTGCCCATTAGCGTCAACTTGTCAATTAAATGACGGACAACGAGCTGAAGGTCTGTAATGTCATCACGTTTTGCATTTTCCGATATTAGTATTACTGTATCAACTAGCTTATACCGTGAAACATTACGGGAATCCCTACATGTTCACTGGAAGTTATGAATTCATTTAAATTTTAAATTTATATGCAGGTAGAACCTTTTGGAGACGAATATTATTTTATTTAATAGGGTTTAATGACCTCCGTTGCACAGTGGTATATTTTTTGACTGTGGTCCTATTTTTTGCAGGTTACAAATAAAAGTAAATTATTTACTGTGCAAACTATTAAACAAAACGGCATATGGCCACTCATTCCAGAATGAGAAGATCCCATCGCCTTGTTGGGATGCTACGAAATAAAATTGAAACATCAGAACAGTTTAAGCAACATAATTATTTAATGAACAGATCAGAACAACCAAGTATTTGGCAATCGTCCCTTTCCACTGCACCTATTTATTCAGCTTCACATCATTTCCCAAATTGGAGTTGCCTTAGTTAAAGTGACATATATTAAAAGCATTGTTTGACAAGAAAATTGAGGCATTTGAAATTTGATTTTTAAAGACATATTTCACAAATATAAAACGTTAAAATAAGTAGCAATTTTCTAAGATTTTCGCTGAACTCTAAATTATGATTGTATTCTTCAGATTTAATATTACAACTCATAGTTTTCCCTCGTCTCAATGTGACGAAATTAAATGTATCTTTAATTAAATGATTTACGTTCGTGTTTAATCAGATTAATAAGCACTGAACATGTTATTCATTAGTGACAAGTATCACAGTGATGAGTTTTGTGAATAAGCAATCATTCCATTTAATCTTAGAAGCGTCAGATTAGCAGAGCCTAATGGAAATTAACTAAAACGATTATAATAAATGTCCTCATAGAGAAGCTTTAGTTCAACGAATCCATCGTTCAAAAGGGTAAACATTGCGTTTTCTTACGGTACCTACTATATTGAAACTTTTACGATTCGAACGACTTTTTCTATTTCCATCGGCATTATTCATTGTTTCCATCCATCTTCGTTTCTTTATTACCCGTTCAAACTTTCAGACATTAATTTTAGTTTTTTTTTAAATTAAATGTTTTGGATTATTTGTTTAAATTATTTGCAGACCCCCGTCGTCAAGCGGTAAACATCCTTAGCTCTGAATCCAGAGTTCACGGTTTCGAAAAATGAGCGCTTTTGTTTATGTGTGTTTTATCACATTAATCGAAAAAATATTATAATATGATGAAATTTTATTTGCAGCACGTTCCTTGGTGTAAGATTCTTTCAGTGTCGTCCTGATGAATAACCACCATTCAGATTTATAACTTTGTTTGAAATTCCTTTAGCAGTTTTTAGTGACTAAATATATATTGCGCGGTACACAACTTTTCTATTCCCCATCTCCTTTCCCTGTCCACTTCTTCCATCCTCATATCGTACTACAATATTAGATGCCGTATTCATAAAATCTAGCCACGGGCAGATAGGGTTCTTTTGCGGTAATTACATTAATTTTGAAAATAAATTTGGAAAAATTTACACTTTTTACCTCTGATGGTTTTACCAGGGATGGTTTTAACAGGTGTTTAGTATTGAAACAGTTTTGGATAATACCTACCATTTTTCCCATCATATACTATCATACCTACTATCCATTTCCTTCCTTAAAAACAGCCTTACACCCACGGAAAGAAGAAGATGATTTGTTGCATTATTAATTGTCGCAAGTACAACAATCGTATTCGTGTCGTGTAGCAAGAAGGTGTAATCGTCGTATCCTCGTCGTACATTCAAATGCTTTGTGCTCTGTTTGCAAATATCAAAATCATATTAAAGATTATCTCGTCTTGGAGGAAATTTCACCCCGTGAACAGTGCAAGTTCGTCGAGAGCCCTACTGCCGGGATTCATGGGAATTCAAGGTAGGCTGTTTCCATCATTTCACATTTCCCGTAATTTTTCAAACCCAATTGAATGAGCTTCATAATGTCGTATTATTGTGGATTTGATTTACAGTTCATTTCCGTGTAATAGAACACGTTACACCAGGGATGGTTTTACCAGGGATGGTTTTACTAGGAATGGTTTTACAAGGGATGGTTTTAACAATTTACTGCGTCACAACAACCTCTATGACGTAATAAAATGTAGATAGGTACACAATGTGTCAATAAATAATTCAAATAACTTATATTGTACCTACAATATTTACTGTAGGTACAATATGAGTTATTATGAGGTTTTTGCATAATTGTTTGAGGAAAATTTGATTTCTCGCTTCATAAATAGCATCATGACCACTGATGAGGTGAATCGATAGAAGTGTTTTGTAGACACGTCTGTCTCCCCAAATTAGCTTAATTTTTTTCTTATTTCTGGTGAAAATGAAGCATTTTCTAGTAGAATTTTTAACATAATTTTATCTTACGTAAATCAGCAGTTATCTTTCAAATCGACCTATGCCGATATGTATCATTTATCTACGATCTAGATCACTATGAAAGTATAGCTTCTTAGTTTCTTATATATCACACTTCTAGGTATTATCTATCCAGTGGTTATGACGAATAGAACGCGCAGATAATATTCAAAAGAAAATTCATTACCATACTTGAATACATAATTTATCATAGAGTTTCTATTATTTCATCGTTTGTTTTTTTGCGCTGCATTAATTTGCTACCCAAAATGGTTATACTTATAGCTAATCTTTGTTGGTTATCAATTTTTTATAACTATTTCATGCAAAAAACAAGTTTCTAAAGGTTCTCTTCATTAGGTAGTTAACATAGATAAACTTTAAAACTAATGCATCTCTGATTGCAATTTAACGTGGGGATTCGTTTATCTTAATCTCATGTGAATTTATGTTTTGGTATCGGTGGCAGAATTCGAAATTCGTGTCAATGCATCTTCATGAACCTTGATATGTTCGAGATATTATGCAGAAGTGTTACAGCTTTTATTTCCAACACAGACTCAGCGACCAATTGGATTAAATTGAAAAACATCTGGAGTTTGTGCATTGGATCAAATGCACAAAAGTCACTGTATCCAAAACGGTTTAGTATTACCTGCACCTAATTTTGAGAGATTATTTTTTGACTTTATTAACCTCGGCTAACCAATAAATGGAGTAGCCGAGGTTAATGTACTCGAGCGTTGGAGACCTAAAATAAACCTTTTCTGGTTTTGTTAACAATAAATGCTTAAGTGTTTAGTTGATATGAAGTTTTATCTTGACCTTGTGTTATTGGTATCTATTGACGTGGAAGCACATAAGTTAATCCAATATGAAGAATTATTATTTTTTTCTTCACTTAATAAGTCACATTTTTCTCAACTTAGCTGCTGCTAAGTATAGTTTCGAAATAACGGCCGATATACAGGTTGCTACTGGTCGCTTATCACGAGTTAACACTTTGTAAGCATTTAGAAAATGTTCGGTTCAAAGTACAATGACAAATAATCACTTAGAATAATCTTCTAATGGAGTGCCTACCTTGGAAAAAACCAAGGTTGCCACACTTAACTACCAAATAATTAATGCACTGACTTCGAAAAATCATAATACAGACTTGATTGCCCTCAGCACTTGAGCAGCTTCAAAATGCGCCTTGTCATCATAATAAGTATTTAAAGAACTTTTTTTCAGTAAACAAAACAAACTCTTCTATTCTTTGTTCTTTTTTCTTAACATGAACTCGGAATGTTGAGTTCTGGATTTATGAAATTTTCAGTATGTTTAGTGTGAAATTAATTGATCAACCCAACTATTTTCAGCTAGCCACACCATTGCCGTCATTTGCTACGAAGGTTTGAATTATTCAATAAAATGTTGTAAAAGATAAGATACGACACCATACAAATATTTGGTTTTCATTGTAACTGTTATAAAATACAGGGTCATTAATATAAAATACAGGGTCATTAATATAAAATACAGGTTCATTTATATAAAATACAGGGTCATTAGTATAAAATACAGGGTCATTAATATAAAATACAGGGTCATTTATATAAAATACAGGGTCATTAGTATAAAATACAGGGTCATTAATATAAAATACAGGGTCATTAATATAAAATACAGGGTCATTTATATAAAATACAGGGTCATTAGTATAAAATACAGGGTCATTAATACAAAATACAGGGTCATTAATATAAAATAAAGGGTAGTTCATATAATATGAAAACACAAAACGAATGTAAAAAAGTGTAATCAAAAAAATTCTTAAGTGCGTGGGTACTAGAATATATTTTTAGCATATTTCTACGATTTATGATTTTAAAATATTAAGTTTCATATATAAGTATTAATTCTATGAATTCTATTAATATTATCAAAAAGAGTCATAATCTAAGGACGGGTTGTTTCGCAGAATTTGAATAATTCATCAAATTTCAATGTTAATTTTCTAGTTCTGTGAAAGTTTTATTCAAGTTCTGTTTTTATTTCAGTTTCGTGAAGCAACTGGCACATAATTACATAATAACAAAACTGTAATTTGACTTTCACAGAACTTGAAAATCAACTTTGAATTTTGATGAATTGTTCAAATACTGTGAAACAACCCGTCCTACGTAAAAACATAAAATTTGATATTGAACAGAATTTCCGGTTAGTTCTAAATTATTCAATTCCTAAATGAATTACATGACACAAAGGATTAGCAATAATTGTTGACTGAAATACTAGTACATACTGAATTATTTGGCGGGTTGGTAATAAGCCGACGTAGCTCAGTGGTCCGGAGCACCTGACCGGACATCAGAATGTGTGGGTTCAATTCCCGTCGGCGGCATTTATTTTTACTCGGGAGATATTTTTCTTTTTTTTTTGATTTTTCAGGCGAGTAATTATTGCTCATAATAAATAATTTAGGTACTGTCGAGATTTTTTTTTGCTAATTACAATTTTACAAATACGGTTTCTAACAAATTGATATCTTCATTATTACCACATAAACTCACAATTCAGCCCTGAACATTCACTCAGAGCGGAGTAATTAAGAAATTGATTTCTTTGGGTTCATTGAAATATGCAGAATATTTTTTTACTGATATGAGATCTGTAATATCTGCATGCCATTATTCTCAATGGATATTTTCGCAACTGGTTGATTCTCTTCGAGTGGCTCAGGTGTTTCTTCACAGACCATGGAATGATTGTTCTCATTAGTTAAGTTTTCAATTCCCTCTCGACGTCTCCGTACAATGTGGCGTATGGGTCATGGGAGTAAATTCGAGCTGACAATGCAATACTCTTGCCTAAGAAGATTGACAAAAAAAAACGGGAGATTTTAAGTATCTTAAGACGAGAGACAGACAGACTGAAGTGTTGAACGAGATAATAGATTTTTTTAAGTTGAGAGTATTTATAACTAAATACATAAAGCATTGACATCAATTTTCACTAGTTTAATATTATTTTGAAACACGCCCTAATCGCAAATCTTGTGTTCTTCTTCAATCCGGATTTTTAATATAGTCAAAAATACAGTAGTTATTTACCAAGGGCTACTTGCATACATTTTATAATGACTTGGATAAAATCGGGTGTGTATATTCTAAGATTTCTAAAATGTCACTAAAAATATTATGGTTTTTTTAATAATAAAATAAATAAATCCGTTCGTGTGGCCTGAAAATTCACTACATACAAATGTCTGATAATAACCATTGATGTGTTATATTAAGATGATACATGAAGCGAATAAATAGGTTCCGCTTTTTTACCTCCAACTCTCCCAACGCTCTAACTAAAACTACCGAAGTTTCTACGAGATTATTAGTACGCAGCAGCACGTCTAAATGTAGCTCTATGCCGATATCAAATTTTCATGTACTTCTTTTTTTATTTATTACAAGATAATACATTACAAAATGATAACAAAGTAATAATGTATTATTCCCAATGAGTTTATAAAACTCATTTCTTTAAAAATAAAATTCCAATTTTTTTTTAAATATAGCAACACTGAGATTTTGTTGTTCTTTGTCGTTGACGTTTTGCATTTCTGACAGCTTTATCTCTCGGTTCGAAAAATATTTTATTTCAACAAAAGTGTTTTTGAACAAGGTAACGACATAATATCTTAAGCAATTTCTGCGATCTCTCGCCGGTAGTTAATGTATCCATATTTAAAGAATAAAACAAAGCACGTAATCCGCTCCCATCAGAATTTTTACACATATTATGACGTGTAGTTCTCAAGTTTCTTTTGCTTATGACTTAATTATTCACATCCATAAAATAGTATGTCCAATCTTTCCGGTTTATAAAAAATGGTTCGATTTTATGGATTGAAATTTAAACAAGAAATATACAGATGTCCTAGAATTTATGCCAGAATCGATTTTTTTTAAACGTAATGCAAGTGGCCTATTGGCGCAACGACAATATAACCTGATATCTAAATCACACGTCGCTGTGTTCGTACACGCTTATCTCCGAAACCACAGAACCCATTTCATTGAAATTTTGTGAATGCGTATGGTTGGTTCCAGCTTGAAATGTAGGATAGTTTTGGACCCGATAGGTGGCGCTGTTGTCGAAATCTAAAATTCTAAGATGTCTCATCCAAAAATACATACAATCACAAATTTTAACTTGCCTACAAAGAAGACAGTCTGTGGCAGGACAACCTTTTTATATTATAATATGAATTACAAATGGTTGAGTTAAACTGGTTTCTAATCTTAAAAGCCCAGCTACACTACTCGCTAAGTTGATCGAAGTTGACCGAATACGATAGTGTGGGCACGAACTTCACTTCGCTTCGCCCGACTTCCGATTGTTGTCGGTAAATGCGCCCGAGTCAAAGGACTCGAAGCGTTACTCGCGAAGTTGCACGAGTGTGTGGGCACCACAGACATAGAAATTAATAGACGAGAAGATAATGGCGAGGAGTAAAATCAACTGTTGAAGAACGAAGGGGGTAAGGCTGACTGTGATTCGTCAATAAATCAATCTGACAGTAAATAGGCATCTCGCATTATAATATCACCATTTAGTTCTTAAAAGTAAAATCTGCTTTTGAATGAATAGACATTTTTACATGGGAGCGCAAATTACTCGCCACGTTATGAACTAATTTGCGAAGTCCAAATTCGGCAAAGTAAGGCAGCTTCTATTTTCAGAGTCGTAGTTAGTTTCAGAGTATTTAGTTAAGACACTTTTACAAATGTTTCATAATTTACTTACCCCAGTAAACAACGATGAGCACACTTGAGAATCGCTACATTGTGATGTGATAGTATATGTTTCTAAAACTGATCCATATAATACGGTGTGAATAAGCTTAAAATAAAGTAAAATAATGCTTACTTATGGAATGTAATACGACAATTGGGTTTATTCTCTTTTTCACATCTATTTTTACAAGTTTTCATATCACAAGTCAACATTTTGCAGTGTTATTTCGTATAATGAACCGATGATGCCTCGACCATAGTTCGCACAAGAATGATGACGTCACGTTTTCAAATTTCACTTGAGGCCATACGCGAGCACAGCCGGCTCCAATGGAACCGGTATGGGGAGTGGGGATAATACGCTTTTAATCACTTAGGGCAAGTCTACTAATATTCATATGTCTATGGTGGGCACGCACTTCGAACGTCGGCTAACTTCGTCGAGGACTTCGTCGAAGCGTCGAAGCGAGTAGTGTAGCTGACACTTAAAAGTAGTCGACCGATATCGTTTGAAAATTCCAAAGTTTGTTGTTTTTAGTGCCAGGAATGTTTAAAGATGTTTAAATGGTACAAGAAGTCGGGGAAGCCCGAGGAATACTTAACACAATATCTCTGTACCGTAATGAGATACGGAGTAGAATTAAAGTCTACGAAATGAAGTTTTTAACAGTAACATTGTTGTTTATAGTTAAGTAGTGAATGGTGGAAAAAATCAGAGGCGCCCTAGAAAGACATTAGCAATAGCGAAGCATTAAGGGAGAGCCACAGGTTTATTATTTAAAAAAATGCATATTATAATGTTGAAAAAGATACTTCGACGAATGTGCACAAGTACCAATTTTAGATATAATAAGAAAACTGTCACAAAGTATTGGTTACCTAATTGATAATCAAGAGGGAGATAAATTGAAAACGTGGTGGAAGAATGACTTTGCGTAACTGGTACGATTGAAGTATCGTCAAGGTGTTCAAGGTTTGTGAAGGTTATTGGGGGTCTGATTGCTTCAACAATAGCCAATATCTTGCACCTAGAAAAAAGAGAAAAAAGTTTTTGAAAACCGTATAAACGATGATCTCAGGTATCAGTTTTGTCGAATTATTTATTTAAATGCATGTTGTGTAAGCATTCGATAATATAAATAATCTGTAAATAGTTGTAGAGAAATACGAATTAAAAAGTTTTGTTGATATTGAAGAAAGAGAGAAAACAGCAAAAATTAAGTGATTACTCCATGTCTTAAGATCTCGTGCAATTAAGCCATAATGAAAGAGTAAGTTCACATTCAAAACAGCTTATAAAAAGTTACCACTTACGAGTAGTACTCGTTGGTCGTTCCTATGTTCGTTGGTCGAGCACCTTCTCTCTGTTTCATTTCTAGGCCAAAAAAACGGGAATTTCGTTTTTCCTTTCTAATCAATGTTTCTAATAAGTCTACATTTTTTTGATAAGAAAATCACGATCGTGTTTAGCTTGATGATCATTAAATTAAATCTGAATACGTGCTTAATGTTAAAAAGCATTCATTATAAATCATGAACATTGTAGGCACGACCCGCGCTCAAGATATAAAATAGAAATAGTTAACATTAAGATGACCAGTTTCATGGTGGTAAATATATATATTACGTATTGTTTATCCGTTTTAAAAAGAAATGACAATTCACTATCACTATCCAGTTAAAATTGCTCTACCAACTGAACCATGTTGCATTAAGTATGTCAATCCATTAAATCAATCAATAAGTTATATGAATTTACTGTTCGTCTTCTCCAGCGACATCCCTTATCGGAGGTTGGCTATCATATGATAAACTTCATACCGCAGGCTGCAGACCGGAACAACTAAATTGATATGATGAGTTCATTGTTAGTTTTTTTTTTCAAATTTTTCTTTCGTGACAGTTTATCCCATAAATCCTGGATTCTTCACAGCCTGCGAGAACTGTAAATATCAATTTTCATTCAACCCCTCTGGATAATTTGTTCGCTTTTGGGAACAGCTTGTGGCGTATAATATAATGCAAGAGAGGTCCGTACATATCATGCCTATGATAATCAAAAAGAACCCGCCAGTTTATCTCAGTATGGCCGGGAAGATTTTAGACTATACCAGGCGAGTGAGTCCTATATAAGGGCCGCACTATGGACTATGTCCAGCTGCAAGTCAGTCTTACGAGTGAGTTTCGTGCCAGCTTTCGTCGCTAACTGAGAGGGCCGACAAACCCGATCGTCCCCTCCCGCGCCCGCGCCTCACTGTGCCCACACATCGCTTCGTGTATTCCTTCACCATAGGCCACGGACCAACCACTCCCGGCATTACCAGTTCCTAAAAGGAGGCTACAATCAACCATGATTCTGTAGGAATTAACAGCGAAGCCATTCGCGCTTGCATCATCTGCCGACCAGGTTCACCACACCCCCTGCTCTTTCCTCACTGGAGCACATGGAAGACCTTTTGTCTTCACCACCAGTGATGAGTCACTTACAAGTCCGGTCTCCACTTCTACGCATTCGAACTACCGACTTCACTTCACTCCACCGCCGTCCATCTCCGCTAATACAGTGTTGACCATCGGCCTGGGAAATTCACCACCAATAATGTCCACCAAATGCGTTGAGCATCCGTCCGAAGTCATCAGCACATCTACACAACTTCAATAAACAATCTGAAATTAACAAATCATTATAAGCAAAATTAGTCGCCTGAAATATCAATACAAATTGAAATATCTCCCGAGTAAAAATAAATGCCGCCAACGGAAATTTGTATTGATATTTCAGGCGTCTAATTATTGCTTATAATTATTTGTTATCCTTTATACTATGCATAAAACCTTGTCTTATAAACATTAGTTTATCATTAAAAAATAATGTGATATTACACACCATTTTCCAATTCACTCATCTCCTTACAAATCCCAAAGGCTCATATAGTTTAAAAAAAATTGTTGCCTCCCTTTCCGCCATGGTGAGAATTATGATCCAAACAGTGTTAGTAAAGAAAATACCACAACGTCTTATTCTTGAAGTTAACCACAGAAAAAAAACATTTATTCTATACTCCGAAACCAAAGCATCCGTCCGCATTTAGACAAAAAAAATATTATATGAAAAGACAAACAAATATGTGACGATAAAGTTCGTAATACATTAATTTGTCTAATAAAATGGGGTAAATTTTTTTTTCATTATAAGTAAATTTTAGATAGAAAAAACGTAAGGTGAGCAATTTTTTAATTTTTTTATTTTTGTATTTAAAAAAATTACATATCAAAGGGTTATAATATGTTCATTTAAAAAAAATCGTATTTCATCACCTTTCAAAAAGGTGATGAAATACATAATTGATAAAAAAATATAATTGGTTTTCAAATACATTCAGAAATATTACATTTATTAGGATTTTATTTCAAAGTGGAAATATGCCAGAGGTCCAAAGGGTTAATTCATAACGCATCGGTTTATCGAAGTAAAATATTATATTAGAGATTTATTTCTAACTTTTTAAAGCACCCCTAGCAAGTGATATAACTTACGTAGGGTATTAAAATTAGCCACAAGAAAACCAAATATTGTAACATTATTACTTTATTTCACGTAACTTAAACTAAATTACCTCTTTTATTGTTTATATTTGAGACCATTCACCTACTTCTTAAAAAAATAGCTATGTAGTTTTCACAGCAGCTTAAAAACTATGTTGCACTACTTTATTAAGTTTTACTTAATATAAATACTTGCTTGTGCAAGTATATCTAACTATACTTTTTGACATTACTTCTTCATTATCTTTAAAAGGGAACATTTTACAGCGGTGTGTATCTGCCCAAACGATCTTACGTTATTGTGTTTAGTTTGAGTTAATTAAAATTCTGGCTTGTGCAAGTATAGCTAACACATCGATGGATTTAATCACTTGGAATGCCTAATTATTTGTACATCCACGAGTAATGGCAGCAATCAGTTAATGTAACAACTCTATCGTGAGAACCGACTGTTTTTTGCAAGAGATCATTCTTGCTGTGGCAGGTCTAGTTCTATTTCGGAATCTAAATATTTTTTGTGTTTTTTACACTGAATACATTGCCATCACGAAGCTATGAGAAAAAATTTACCCCGCGAGTGAAATTTCACAGCTTCAATACAAATATTTGCACACAATAAATGCACGACCAAATATTCATTCCACTTGTGAGGTCCGAGAATCTTTTATGAATCCAACCAAATTGGTAGACAATTACATCCTTCGTTATGAAGTCTGCAACATGTACTCATGATAGCGGTTGTGTCTATAACTTTACTATTATATTTGCCTAATCCAAATGTTTAGGTCAACTTAACTATTTTCTGCTACAAGCATCATTTAGATCAAGAACATAAACATTCAAATTAATGGTCTTACCCTAACGTGAAATCTGGTTATCATTTCGAAGAGATGGAGGCTAAGGTTTGCGGCATTGTTCATTTTGGGACTAGACGCATTATCTAATTGTAATTTCTAAAATTGCCTGGCGTAGCGACGCTAAAATTGAGTGAGGTGGGTAAATTATTATAACACATTTGAAAAAGTTAACTAAATAGAGTACCTAACACAATATTAAAATTTGGAAACAAGCACGATCTTTTGTTTACCCGATTTGGGATACGTAGTTAAGTTTTGCTTCCAGCAATTTTCGCGCCACTTTAAAAAGTACTAGTACTTCGTAAGCAGATTTTATTTACGAGGACAGAATGGCGATATTACAATGCAAGTTGCCTGTGTACTGTCAGAATCATTTTTTGATCACCGAAAGTAGGACCGCAAGTTGGTTATTTCACCTTTCCCTAATTGGCTCGTCTATTCATTTGAATGTGTATGATCATGACCTAATTCGTTTTGATATTTCTGGTCAAATGTTCAAAAATTCGACAAAAATGTTCATTCCTTAGGACGGGTTGTTTCGGAGAATCTGAACAATTCATCAAATTTCAACGTTCATTTTCAAGTTCTGTGAAAGATTTTTTCAAGTTCTGTTTTTATTTCAGTTTTGTCAAGCAACAAGCCTACAATGATATAAAACAGAACTTGAATAAGTGTTTCATAGAACCCGAAAATGAACGTTGAAATTTGATGAATTGTTCAAATTCTCCGAAACAACCCGTCCTTAATCTTTTATTATGGTTTAGTGAGAAAAATCGGGGTAAGTCCGGGAAATTGATGTACTTATTACAAATTTGAAGAAGATATACCTTATTCCTACGTCGGGGTAAATCCAAGAAATCGGGTACTTATTACTAATTTGAAGAAGATATACCTTCTTTCTGCAGCCAGTCGCTTTTTTAGATATTTGCTATTTTTTATTTTCGCATCCGAATAGGATTTGAAAAGTTTCGCGATAAATATTCAATTATATGCCAATTGACGCCGGAAAAACGAATTTCATGTTTATATTCTTGGAATGACAAGTTCGTTTGGAGTTTCGAATAGCGACCAGAATCCGAAATGCTCCCTCTGATACAAAATCAATACTTCGATACTTCTTACTGCCAAACTTGCGAAATGGTTCTGTGGCTGATGAGGCTTATGGCTGGAAGCAAGACATGATATTGTCGATTGAATGGAAGAAAAAACCTTCATATTTTCCTTTATAGATTTCCTTTATAAATCTCACTTTTGGTTAAATAAATACATTGAGAGTGGGAAGATTCAGTTTCAACATAGCAATTTCTTCCAACTATGTTTAAACTTGTAAATATTTAAAAAAATAATAATGGTAAATGAAATATTCTAACTTCTCCCTGGTTTAATGCACGAATAACAAAGATATATTTTATTTTTTGTATTTATTCATTAATTATCAACGACATGGTGGGATTTTACATATTTTTTTTTTTTGTGCATGATAAAGATAAAAACAAAAAAATTAGAATGAAAAAATGAATATTATACATAGTTTTTAGGCTTATAAATAATATGAACATAATAAGTAGGTAAGAAAAGAGAAGAAAAAAAAACATTTTTCTAATTGCAGATAGCTTAAAAATCATGTGATATGGATTCATAATACATAATTATACAAGTTCACTCAGATATCTCTCAAATATGGGTAAATTAATATTAATTAAACATTGCCGATACTTGAGGTGAATTGGTTTCCAAATGTATATGGCTAGAAATAGGCACGTAGGGCATCTCTAAGCAAACATTTTAGTGGCAGAGTAGAAATAGGCATGTCCCGGAATGATTATTGTGGAATAATAATATTTGGATGATTTGTATAGCGTCGTTTTTGTGCAAAATCACCTCAAGGGCGCTAAGAATATGTTGGCAATGCCACTAAAACGTTTTGTGTATTGTTGTTTTGTGTTCCTTATATTCGCCATTAATAAATAACAGTCCTGTATTTTTGGCAGTTTTTTAGCCGTGTGGTAAGAAGAGTAAAATAATTCTACACCATTGCAAATAGAAAAAAAAAATTAAAGCTTTTCAGATGGGATTAGTAGGAAAAAATACTGTTAGATTAATAAAAAATAATAACTATTATTATTAAGTTCTCTTACTGACGGAGTGGTAATCCAGTTCTTTACGTATCAATAAGAGAATTTATTTTCAAGAAAACAAATCGATCCGTTAATAAAAATCCGAGACTCCGGCTTAAAAAATGTCTATATAGAGAGAACAAGCTTATTACGTAAAAGCATGATGATGTACAAAAGCATAAATCGTTACTTACATTCTTTTTTACAAAACTAAGACTGTATTGTAATTCTCATAATAATAATTTCTTCGTGAAATTTACCCTCCCTGTGATAATGGATAATTTTCAAGAGGCCCCAAGAACAACAGTCTCAACTTGCTTAACGTACTTCAATAATATAGAGTAGAATAAGGGAGGATAGACCCTTTAAGTAGTGTTCCAATTACGACCTATTCCGAATTAGGAAAACCAATCTAGCAATTACGAGGGATTAGGGATTCCACCCGATGTAACTAGGTCCAAGGTTGTATCTTTTTTTCCTGAAACAGTTTATAGTGGAAATAAAGGAAAGAAAATTAAATATTTAAGATTTCATTTAATACCTACACAGAAATATCGACGATCCGAAGATGAGACATGGAGCTCCTGCTAGTCTTCTTAGATAAGTCGCAATTGATGTGGCTAGTTCACGTAAAATATCGAATTCCGATGAACATCTTCAAGAGGGAAGGCGTCCAGTTAGCTGCACCAGGCAAAGTTGTGAGAAACAACTCCAAACATCTTTGGAGTAGTATAGGACAGGGACTCCTTATCGATACGTTGAGTCCACGACTCATGAGGGAGACGGGAAGAAGATGTATGAGTACGACAGAATAAACTTACCTACACAAAGTTACACACAATAGTTGGCCCAACTGCTCCCAACCGTCTGGAGCCAGTGAAACTATGGCATCCTTAATTGGAGTATGTTGTGAGGCTAGAGGTAATAGGAAAGGGAAGAGGAAAATGGAGAAGTACAGGTATGGCAATGGCTAGTCACCAAACACGTCCCAACTGTTCCCAACCGGCTGCAGCCAGGGAGGCTACAGCATCCCCAATTAGGGTGTGTCGGTTGTCGGTATCTTCGGTACTGTAGGTATCTTAGGTTGAAGGTAGTGAGGTGGGGAAGGAAATGTGAATAGGAAGGTAGGTAAGTACCTGGCTATTCAGATCTGGTCACCAAACAGGGCTAAAACTATTTCAAGTAACGTTTCGATTCTGAATGGCGGTCTTTCACCAGGGCATTACTGAAGGTAAGGAGAAACGGAGAAACGAGAAAACGAGAAACGTTATACACGGAGAAAAATGAGAATTGTTATTTTATCAACAATATCTTCAAATTATTCGTAATCCGGTTAAGAACGGGATTGCATGCCCTTAACGTATAAATTGATAGGTTTCCTAATAAACTTTTAGTAATAGTAATAGTAATACTATCACAATATTTTTGCATTTCGTCATTATACATAATCAAGATAAAAACAGGTGCATTAACACGTGTTCCGATATATAAGGAATGTACTAAAAGTTTTTCAGTCAAGCAATGCATTACCGTTTTTTAATCGGATTACCAAAAATTTAAAGAGATTCTTAATAATTTAGCAAAACCTACTGATTTTCTCCGTGTACCACTCTGGAACGTGCTGCAAATACACTTTTATTTATTTTTTAATGAAGAAATCGTGATATACAACAGACATAAATTTTATTTAAATTTACTTGCGCACGCCGGGTTTTGTACCCACGACCACCAAATTTGTAGCCAAAAAAGGAGGCCTACAGTGTAATGTAATGCTAACTTCGAAATTTTATACATGTTAACATTTTTAACTCGAAAAATCAATCGTTGGAAAACTAAAAATGTCAAACGTCACTGAACTGTCAAAAACAGCCTCATTTCATGAAAATTTCGAATTTCACTAAATGTATGATTTCAGATTTGGTAAGTGTACATTGTACTTGTTCACACAGAAGTACATAGATAGACTCGTTAAGTATACATAGCGTTAAAGTAAATAAACCAAGTTTCACGCGAGATCTGAGCGTTAAATTTTAGCACGCTCAAATACTCACAATAAATACTCTTAAACACACAGTGTTATAAAGATCAAACAAGTTTAAATGACGGAGATAAGAAAACAGAAAATATCCTTGAAAAGACAAACACATCGGTTAATGTCGAATAGATTCCCAAATAAGTTTACTCTTCTCGTATGTTGGAAAGGTTGAATGATACATGCTGGATTCTGCATCTGCAACAAATAACATGTTCATAGTTAAGTTATTTTATTCGCTTGACAACGAACCTGTCAATGGAATGTAAAGATCTTGGCGTTTACCTTGAGAGCAAACTTATAAGGGTGTTAAGGGACGTATAACTTGAATAACTTTAACCAGTCATTCCTGACTTTATTTGGAGTAAAAAATGTAATTTGATTTTTGGTTGTAACTGCTCAACCCTTTAACCAACTCATCTGTCCACTACCTACTGACTTATACTTATAGTTGTACAAAAAAATGGTATTGGAGATCCAAATTTCATTTACATTTCTTACTCCAAATAATGCAAGGAATCGCTGAGTCAAGTATGTCCCTTAACACTCTGTATATTGTCAAATAAAAGGCTTGCTTTGTTCTAAGTTTAAAAGTATAATGTTATATTTCAAATTAGTCAAAAGTACACTGGAATATGCATTAAATAGAGAGAATTTTATTTCGTCATTGGGAATATGCTTCACATCGTTAACAACGAAACAACAACATTAACAACAACAATATTCAACAACAAAAAATAACTTTGTATTTACATTTCAATCTTTGCGACAAACTCATTATAAGATTTATTCTTAAAATTAATCAATAACATCAAAAAACCGAACACTGTCTAATTAATTTTAAAATTGCTACATTTCTACAAGCTTAATTTGATTTAAAAATGCACAAGCGAATTGTCCAATTAATCGTGCTTTAGATAAGTTCAATAACATTCTCCCCAAACTCTATAGTGGAATATACTCTCAATATCGCCCTGGTGTAAGACCACCATTCAAAATGACCCGATCTTAATAGCTCGGTACTCCCCCCTTCAGCTTCACAACAAACCGTAATTGGAGTGTCATAGCCTAATTGGCTACAGACGGTTGACAGCAGTTGCGACTCTTGTGCGATATTCACGTAAGACATATAAAAAATACGTCTTCTTTCATAGATTTTCTCACTTACAAACATATTCACACACGCCCTATACATACACTATGCACGTCACCCATTAATTACAAAATATACATACCACAAATAAGACATTACAAGGAAATATAATAACATTGGTACCCATTATGAATTATTAATATCTGTAAATTGTTTCATGACTGTAACTAGTGTACTGTTTTGTTTCTATTATATAAATAAATAAATTATTGCAAATAGAAAAACACAAAAACAAATGTAATTGGTGGGATCGGGAATCGACTCGGGATCTTACTCTAACCGAGAGTATACTCTATAAACTGGATCTTACTCTAACCGGGAGTATACTTTACAAACTGGATCTTACTCTAACCGGGAGTATACTCTACAAACTGGATCTTACTCTAACTGAGAGTGTACTCTACAAACTGAAACCCCCAGACTTACTGTTTATTTCTTCATCGCTTATTTATAACATACTCTCCTATCTTATTACCATTGATATAGAAAAAATATTTTTTTTCAAGCATTTTCATTGATTCTCTGAAATACGAAGAGATTATTTCCGTTGCTTAAATATTAACATTTCAATTCACGAAGGGAAAACCAGACAAAACTTACGACAGCTTAATATTAAAACTTTGTTGGGATTATCTACTTTAGTGGTCATTTGAAATAAATTAGAAGTTTCAACAATTCAACTGCCAATTCAATAAGCTGAGAAAACTTTTGGGAAATCCAATATTTTCATTTTAACCTTTCAGTACTTTTTCACTTTTCTACGCAAAATATGAATTATTCATTTTGGCTATTTTTAGTATATTATTAATGGATTCCAGAATGAATATTTGAGGCAAGCTGAAAATAATTATTTTTTTTATTTTTCTAACGTCAAAAAAGTTAATTTTTTCCGCATCATAGGAAAAAAACTTTTGTACAATATGGACGTGGGGTCATTTATGACCCTCAAACGCTAGACGGGTTAACAATAATTATTTTATTTTTGGATTTTTAAATCCAAATAACTATTAGTACCTATACTTAATAAAGGTGTATCATGTATGGCATGTAAAGAATTTTGAAATATAACTTACTGTAAATAATAAGTGCAAAGAAAAAAAAATGCCAATTGGTTTCGCCAAAATTTCAAACAATGTAATTTTTGCTATTTTTTCAAAAATGAAAAAAGCAATGTGGCATTGTGTATCTTTATTTAAATAACTTTCCCATCTTAAAAGGGTTTCAATTACCTAAAAATACCGACTACCGAAAAAAAAAACTTGTGCATAATTATTTATTTATTAATTTGTACATCAAAGTTTGCAAATTACTAATTTATTATAACTTTTGTACTATATTATTTCTCTTGATTAATGTGGTTCTTACAATACATCCAGAATCTACCAATTGGTGCAGACTTTTGTTTCCGGCAACCCATTATTTGAGTATTCTCTTAATTTATTTTGTTAATTTCACATAAAATCGTATTAATAACACCATTTGCGATTTTTTGTTTCTTCAATTTGCACCCAAACGTAAGATTTATAAATAAATACTATAATGATGATATTTTATTCCAACGTGAAACCGTGTGACTTTATAGATTGCGTATTTCTAGATTTAGCATAACATCTTGTTAACAGTAAGGACAACAGTTTTCGTTTAGCCTCGGTGGCATACCTATCTTGTTAACTAGATACCAGTCATATTTTAACTGGTTAAATATAACTTATCTGTCACTTTACTACTTATTTACCCGCACATAACTCAAGAGATAAAAGACCGTTAACATAGTAATTTACATAGACCCTGAATTCAATAACGTACAGTTTTCATTCACGGGGAAATGAGTCGTACGACAGAATTTACTGGTACAAATCTAATTATTAGCAATTAGTAGATCTCGCAATGCTTCGATATTGCTAATGTCTTTCTCGGGCGTCTCTGACTTCTTCCACCATTCACCACTGTATACCACAATGTTACTGTTAAGATCTACATTAATTATCTCTCGACTACCATAATACGGACATGTGTCTAGTGTGGTAGTCGAAAAGCATGTAAAAAACCTGTATCCAAATATATTTTTATAAAAAAAGAAAGAAAAAAAAAAAAAAAAAAAAAAAAAAAAAAAAAAAAAAAAAAAAAAAAAAAAAAAAAAAAAAAAAAAAAAAAAAAAAACTCGACTCCGTATCTCATTCCGGTGCAGAGATATTGCGTTATGTATTTCTCGGACGTCCCCGACTTATTCTACGTTTTAAACTACCCTCTAATCACTCCTGCCACTAATAAGAACAAACTTTGAAATTTTCAGCGATATCGGTAAAATAATTTTCGAGTATTGGGAGCACAAACTTAGACAGGGTGAATTTGTATAAAGATATAGCACCAATATCCAATAGTAAATTTGCAATCATGATAATCTGTGACATATTAAGCATTATTTTTTTTAAAGAATAACAAACATTCCCGGGTTACGAATAACCTGACAATATTTTAAGTTCTCCTACTACCACTACAGTAAGCGGAAAATGTTGCTTGTATTGTGATGGAGGACTTAGCTAGCCGAGGAATCGAACACACTAGGCCTGGGTGGGACCCAAACGCAATGTCAACTCAGTCACCGGTCGTTTATGTCGATAACTTTACCAGAGCTAGACAGCATTGGATTTTTTATTTTTTGCAGAACCAATCAACCAATGACTATGCCATTGGGGAGAATGACTATACTCTTAAACCACCTATCTTCTGAAAGTTATATTTACATCTTAAAAGTTGTATTTATATCTTTAAAGTTATATTTATATCTTAAAAGTTATATTTATATCTTAAAAGTTATATTTATATCTTAAAAGTTATATGTATATCTTCTGAAAGTTATGCATTTAGATAAATTAACAGATAGACAGTCAGTTAAACCTAAGTGACTTCAAAATTGCGATGATTTTTTTAAAATTCAAATGGATTAACTGTTTATCACAGTAAACATGTGTAATAATTTAAGCTTTTCAGGATAGATACAAAATATTTAAGGCTTCAAACATTCTGTAAAGATACAAAAAAACTAAATACACTAGGTCAGTAAATTATATTAAATTACAGTAAGACCATGAAAATCGATAAAGTTTTGGGTTTTTACCGATATTTTTTGAACATTTACAGAAATAGTTAAGTAAACGTCCAAATGGAAGCTTTTACAAGTTTTTTTAACAAATTTAACCCACTGTTCTGTCCTTAAAACCTGACCTAATCTAACCTCAGTCAATTTGACCTAACGTAACACAACCTTTGGTACTTTTAAACAACCATTACGATTTACGTAACTATTTTGCGAATAACACGTCTTCATATATATATAATATGTTCCATTATTAATATCACATGTTTACGCCGACAGTCATCACTAACGTTAAACTTCCCTCTTCCAATTTTTTGTACAATAAAAAAATTCAAAATGATTAGTAAGATGGCATACGGTGGTCAATCGTGAAGAAATTATCATTTTTACGAGAACACAATCGACGAAATAAATACATTTGAATTTCGTTAAAAACAGTAAAATGAAAACATCTCGGAACATAATGTGTTTTAGGTGTGATTTTAAAAAGACATAACATTGAAATTAATGGACACTTTCGGTTAATGATTGACCATCACGGTAAAAAATATTTTTGGCGAAAGTAAGGAAGTAGGACTACTTTAATCAATTTAAAATGCGGCTAAGTGGATGACATTGTTAAAGTGAACTTAGTTTAATATCAACGAGGTTGTTTAAATTAAATTGCTTATTTATATGTTACCCGTTATTTTTTGTGTACCTGCAGAATGGGAAATGGAATAATTTAATTAATAAGTATACAGCTATATGATAGTTATTTTGTAACATTAGTAGAGATAGTTCTGATAAAAGCTTATTCATGAACTGAATTTAAATGAATACCTGATTAGTTCTCGTGCTATGTGGTTCGATAGGAATGTTGAGAGATGTATTTGTAATATTGATCTAAATTCTTAATAATATTCGTGTTACAGCTACGTAATTTAACAAATTAGGATAATAAACTGGCAAAAGAGATACTTATACATACTCCCAATGGGTATTTTTTTAAGTATATCGTGCCTTTTAAAGATAAAAAAATAATTTAGGAAAATAACATTAAAAATTAAATTCATTGACACTGAACTCGCATTCCCAATTTGGGAATGCTGTAAGGCGGAAGGAGGAGGGAAAGGAGAAGGATGAAAAACAAGAAGGTTGTAAACAAGTTGGTTATTCAAATCTATACACTAAACACGGCTTATTCCATTTAAATCAATGTCTTGAATCTGAACGGTGGCCATTCACCAGGGTGATACTGAGAGTATCAACATGTCGCAAATAATATTATATTAAATTATTGTAAGCAATAATAACTATAAGCAACCAAAATATCAGCACAAATTGAAAATATCTCCCGAGTAAAAATAAAGTTGGTTGTTTACAGGTGAAAAAAATATAATAAACAGTAATTGTTGATTGAAGTCCTAGTACATATTGAATTATTTGGCGGGTTGATAAGCCAATAAATAAGCCGACGTGGCTCAGTGGTCCAGAGCGTCTGACCGGACATCAGAAGGTGCGGGTTCAATTCCCGTCGGCGGCATTTATTTTTATTCGGGAGATATTTTCAATTTGAATTGATATTTTAGGCGACTAATTATTATAAAAATTTGTTATCCTTTGTGTTATGCATATAACTTTGTTTATCATTAAAAAAATAATTATACTATATTATGTGAAATTTTTTTGAAAATGGTAAAATTCTCGTTTTTCGCATAAAAATGACTAATTTTTCAGGTGTCTAGAAGATATAACATACAAATTACATTATATTTATTTGAGCCTATCGGATTTCAGGAGCTGCCACTAGGGCACCTACATATTATTACAGTATAGAATTTCCCTTAATTTAATTTATTTGTTCTTCATGTTTTATTTCAAATATTAAGCTTTCGTTGATAAAGTGTCGTTGTAGGTATGTTTTTTTTTGCTTTGCCCAACGACTTTGCTAATGGATTACGAAAACAAACCGATATTTCATTGCTATCGACCGCCCGATTTACGGCCGTGTTGTTGCCGAAAGAAAAATTCTGGAAATATTATCACCATTACATATTTATTACCCGTGAACTTGGCCCTCAAATAATAATGCCTCTTTGTAAAATGAACTCCATACTATTCCTTTTTAATATTGCCAACATCGTGTAAATCGGCAGCTACTTTTTGTGTTCTTTATCTTATATGAGTCAATAAAATTTTTATGAATTTAAAAAAATTACGTCTCATTAAAGATCTCTTTAAAGATAAATTGTAAGTTGTTTTAATGTTGCCCGTACAAAATAAAAGAGGAAAACCATTGGAGATTTCTCTCGTAAGGTTTTAACATAATCGCGAACCCGAAAAAAATATTAATTATCAAGCTGTCGATATAAGCTTTGAACGAATATTTCGCTCTAGTTAGCAAGTTTTCTTGCTGGTTCACTCTTTTGTATATTAGTTCAGGCAACGGATGGATAATTAGACGAACTAACTCTCCTGTGTACTGAGTCTCGCAGCATAATAAAGTATTTTGAGTTCAGCTCAGAGATATGTATCCTAGTTTCAGTATAATCATTTGTTTTACTATTTCTAGGCGTTCATCGAATCTTACATGCCTTAATTAAATTGAAACTTCCCATTAAATTTTCAATCACTTTTACTTACTGTAAAAGAACTAGAGGTAATAGGTATAGTTTTTTAATTGCAATATTTTATATTATCAATTTATTCTGCTCATGTAAACAGTTTTTAAAACACTTTTATATCTACCTTACAAATGTTTGTAGCAGTGATACAATTTGATTAATCATTTAGAGTAATTAGTTCTACTCAGTCAAGCCAGCATTTAATATTTAATTACCTTTTAAAACGAACTCACTGTACTAAAATCCATGTTTTCACATTATTTGTGCATTCTCTAGAACCATAAAACAAATCCACGAACCGACTAAGCTATCAAATTATAAATTAAAATCCATCATAATCATTGTGTAGATTGAATTATTAACAAAATCCGGCGGCGGAAAAGTTATTTTAGTATTTCCCACATACAAATGGGGGCAGTTGAGTGAGACGAATTTACGTAGAAAGTGCAATGGTTTGTTATGTAAACAAAAATATATTTATTAAATTTACATAGAGAACGCGATAAAGAAATTCGGAATACTTCCAACAAAATACCACGTTTCTACACATGTTTCGAATGAGAATAAAATTGTTTGGACTACATTGTAAAAATTTCAAGAAAAAGATTTCACCTGCTTTAATGCGACGGTATTTATTTTTAATCAAATAAGCACACTGTTAAAAAAAATTTATATCAATATGAATTTACAAAACTAATTATGGTGTAGGTATAATATAATATGCATTATTATCGCTTTAGATACCAGGGATAAGGTGTATGATGGAATTTCTAAGCAGCATGAAGCATGGCAAATCTGCTAAACGCAATAATTATCTATGAAATACTTCCATGGTTGAAAACATGTATGTAATTTGATGCGGGATACTGTAATACATGTATCTTCATCGCATCTCATTTGGAGTCCATTTTTTAATTGGAATATTCAGGTCAATTTGAAAAAATCAGCTGTTAAAATTATATTTACGAAGTTCAAATATTTTTTCAAAAGTTTTTTTTTAACCGTTTATTGAAATATATGGACCGAAAAATGTGAAGTTTTTTTTGGATCTCTGTAATTGGTTTCCAGTTTCCCGCATGTGCCACTAGTTTTCAGACACCGTGTATTATTGTCATTTGTTATTATACGATTCTTCCACTTAACTTCTGCTAGTTTTATTTCTATTTTGTAACCCTTTTAATATTATTTTTTCCTGTACTGTACTGTACTGTTGAGCTACTTGAAATGGTAGTGGGTAGGTACATGAGTTTTTTTTTAGACCCAATGTAAAAAGGCATTATGTGTGTAAATTTTTTTTTCGGGAAATCGGAAGTTTATATTTCATCAGTTTGTACATGTGTTGTACAGCCAAAATAAAATCAAATATGGATTTCCTCCTTGTAACCGTACCTTTAATAAGACGACTAATAAGAATAAAAAATTGTGTAATTTATGAGAAAATTATGTAAAAACAAAATATTGCCCGTAATAAAAACTTGGAAATTTGCGAGATTTAATATTGTTCATAATAAAAATATTTTAATTAAAAATATCTGGAGTCCGTGAATTATTTTCCCATTTGATCTCTGGTAAGTTGACGTGTTGTTCTTGTATTTTTTTGTATTTATTTTGCATATATAATGCACTCGCATAATGTTGACTGATCATTTGTGGAAAAGTGTGTGGAAGGGTTTATTTTTTGCTATGGGGAAGATTTAACCCGGACATAAAGTCGGAAATTATAAAAAAGTATTAAAAAAAATATTGCCCGTAATAAAAGATATTGAAATATTGTACACATTATTATCAGACTTCCCTTTCTTATCAAATTTCAATTGCGTACCATTTTAATACTGCTGATAAAATTCTTATAAACATTATGAAATACCTACTTGTTTTCAGAAAAACATTTTTTTATTCTTTCAGGCATTTCTTCTTACTGGACAAATCTTCCGCTATTTTGTGCAACAGACAAGTGACAAAAGCTTGAATCAACAAACCAGTAGCAACTAGCAACCTGTCATTGCTTGAAACAAGTTTCCAGTGACAGTTCCTTTTAATGCGACGTGCAAGTGTTGCAACAATATCAAAGCACGATATAACTTACACGTGACAAGTGACAAGTGTTAATCATAGCTTCCCAAGTGGGACACTAGTATCATTTTGTGAAATGTAATGACTGTGACAACATAGTCCATCAAAGTTTAATTCAAGCTACATTTAACAATCGAGCAAGCTTTATAAAACAGTTTAAAAACTTTACGACATTGTAAGTCCCAATCAAAACCCTTATACGCTTTCGGCAACAGTCAATCCTAGTTCAATACAAAAGTCTAAAAACTTATTATTTCCGTAATAATAACGAGAAAAGGGATGTCTAAGCTTAAACAAGCAACAAGATACATTCGACCACAACTGTATTTAAAAAACAGTCAATCAACGTTTGAACAAGTTACAAGAGACGGTTAATCAAAGCTCACTTACACAACCATTAAGAGACAAATAATCACAGTTTACAGAAACTACAAAATCGAGTGATTATTGAATTTCCTAAGTTTGAACAAACAAAAGAAGACAGTCAATCAAAGCATAATAATCGTTTAATAACACATCAATCTAAACCTAATAAGTGCCACCAAATTATCTCAAAGTTAACTCAAATAGTATTCAGTATAGATGATCCGCCTAATCGTACTGACGTCTCCAGTCAGAAGCCCAGGTTCCAGGATCACAGAAGGGGTGTGAAGAGTGGTAGTGTAGATGAGAGGTGACACGGTGCTGAGGATGACAGGGGAGGCTTTTCCGCTACTGGTTGGAGCGGGGCTGGGAGTGGGGGTGATTGCGGGGGTGGTGTCAGGTGTCTGCTACCTGCTGGTCAATGGATTGGGTTGGTCGAGGTAAGAAAATACATTTATTTTTAAATACCTACTTATATTCTTACATAATATGCCTTTCTTTTTAAACAGCTTTTTAAATATTGTCAGGTTATTCGTAACTCGAGTAAAATTGGTTTTTCTTTTAAAAAATAATTGATAGATGGTCTCCAATGATTTGAGAATGCCGTAGTATAATGCTAAGGACAGCTGGGACTCTTTTGCTATATTAACACGTAAAATATATTTCGTAAGGTTCAATATATTATGAAAAAATATGATTTATTTACAGAGTTTTTTAAGTTGTGAAAAATCATGAAGACTGGGTTACTAAATAATAGATTTGGGCTTATGTTTAACTGCTTACCAAATGAAGTAGAAATTTACATTAAAAAATATATATTTTTAATCCAAAATGGGTAAATTTTCACCAAAATTTGACACCCAATTTTACACTAAAACGTTACCTGTATATAATATATTTCAGTTTACGTTAGTCAAATAAAGTACCTGACACCAAAAATAATATCGTTTTCTCACAAGTAGTAAATGTATATCAAATTATGACTTTTCTAAATATTAGGCGCGTTAGGCGGCGAAAACTTTTGCCTTGGTTTTTACATTCGCTTTTTGGTACACGTTTTTTTTTTTGGAGAACAATAAAATTGTTGTCATATATTTGTATATCCACGTTATCGTGTTCCTAAAATACGGGCAAACAAATAATATTTCCTCAGTGATAATATTTTTAATTTTATCTAATATTTAAAAAATGATCGTGATGATGCTGCCAAATATACATACGTACAATACACGGACTTAAAAAGCCCTGGATGGAGCAATTCGAGAACAATTTGATGTACGTAAAATATCAAAACCTACTTAAATTTTTAAATGACGTATCCCATACATTATCTCATCAAATACCACAAAAAATCATTAGCCGTTAGTACAAAAATAAAATAATAATAGTTCATTATGCACCATTTTGTATACAAATCGGTTCAAACGTTAGTCATACAAGATGGCTGCCAGGCAATTTACCCTCACCATAGATTTGGCTTCAATGCCATTCATACAAAATTGTAATAACGCTCTGTCCAGGGCTTCTTAGGTCCATGATACAATAGGTACATAGTACATACTATGTAGAGTTGCCATCTACCGTCTAAATTTGTAAGCTTTACCAACCCGTTGAACGAAGCCGTGTTGCTGAAAAGGCTGTATTCTGAATGGTTTCAAATGTGTTCGCTAGATGGTGTAAAATTAATCACAAATAATTATTACCAATAACATTTCTGTACAAAAAAGGTCGATGTCTCGACTAAATGTTATTTTTTAGGAAATACTAATAAATTTAAGTTTAATTTTAAATCATAATTGAGCGATTATTTTTTTGTTCTTCGTAATATTAGGGCCTTCACAATACCTATCAAATTAATGCATTACATCAAAGATCAAAGCTATAAATTACATATAAACCGGGAATGCTGATCTGCTACTCCAACATAAATACATGTTTTCTATCGATATCTATGTTTTAATTTCCAATTGTTCGCTAAATGCCATCCAATTTAAAATGAATATTTTCACATTATCCAAATCAAGCTATAATTCTTCGAATGAACCTTTTAAAAGAGCAAAAAAGAATTTAGTCGCTAATGGAGGGCCATTAAAAAAATAATCAAATTAATATAATTGACTGAGCGATGCAAAGTCCTGCTTTAACTCGACTATTTGGCATTTCATCTGTGTGTAAGTTTGTTTGATATGTACCGGTTCCGATTCAAAATGGTGGCCATTTAAAGGTTCCGTAAAGATTATTTACATTTATTAATTAAGTAACAAATTTTATGATAACAGAGGAAATTTTTAAAATAAAGGAATATTAGAAATTTTATTATTTTTAATATTGTAATAGGGATGAATATAACCGAAGATAATAAATAATAAAACGTTGGTCATGACATCAAGTACAATATTTATATTTATTTATAGTTTATTTTATCAACAGCGCTAATTCTGTACATTTGCTTTGAAATTAAATGAAATAATTTCATAGAGAAATTTTGAAAAATAATGATTTTTTTTATTTTTTTAACAACAACTCCGATTGGTGCAGTAAAAATGTAGTATTGAGACGCAGGAAACGGAAAGTGTAGAAACCAACTGTTTATGAATCGATTCCGTTAGAATCCGTACTTCCGGTTAAAATGATTATGGTTGGTGTAAACCCAATCAGGCGTAACTATTTATTGTAAAATAGGTTTTAAGGTATACAGGACAATTAATATTGTTGAGTAATATTTGGTAATTGTCATACAATGACTCATTTAATAAATTAATAATGGAATCTGATACAAGCATAATCTAATTATGTGCATAAAATGAAAGCTAAAATCTATTTGTAATTTTTGGGTTTGATATATATTTTTTTAATATTTATTATAGTTATGAAATATACATATTTCGCTTTCTACTTGCATAAGTCAAAGCTAGTATCATAAATACCTATAATATTATTCTTACCTCATAGTTATGTTAGGTTATTATTATACTATAATTTTGTTCACTTGTCTTTATATATGTATATTTCTCCACGCTTCTTTTACCACTTTCAGTCTTTAATGTAGGTACAATTTATTTAGTTGTCTTGTATAGTATTTGTGTAATTTTTTTCTGTGTTCTTGTGCATACGTTCACTGGTTCAACTGAAAATCGTTTGAATTCCAAAGAATGAACATTTTGAAAATATACGCTGACAAATTTGTCCTGCCGCCAAGATCCAATAAGGAAATCTGTAAAATTGGGAAGCGAGATATCGGAGTTACCCGTCTGTCATGATCTAGTTACTAAACTTAGCTGACATACATCGAGCGATTCTAGTCACTGTTCGTCAAGCGATTTTTATGACTATTAACCATATTTGTGGTGATACAAAGAAAACCAAGAATATGCATATTTTTGGCTTTTGCATTTTCAAATGTAAATGACGCCACAAAGTGAATTTTCGATTTGCGTACACGCTTTCCACACCTGTTGATGAAGCAAACTATGCTTGCCTACCTTACAGAAAAAAATTAAAAATATAACATTGAAATGTTATTTTTTTTACGTAACAGATAATTAATTATCACTCTTCATAGAAAAATAATTTTATAATAATACCCAATAATGTCATTTCATATTCCGGAAAGCAAAAGTGTACAGAGGGGTTTGTTGGATCAAACGTAGAATCTTTGGAATATTTAATCATTGTATAATTTCATACGAGTTAGCGTTACGAAATTAATTAGTTTTTATTTTTTGTCTTGATGAAGCTAATTACATAATATTCTTCTTAATTTTCTTAAACACTGATAAAAAAGTATTGCTAATTTATTAAAAATCTCTTAAAATTATTCGTATTCGAGATTGTAAGCCATTAAAGAATGAAATTATAGGTTTCATGTTAAACGTTTGGTAAAAAGTGAATGTATTAACGCGACGTTGGAACACGTGTTCATAAATATCATTATATCTTAACAGGTCAAACACATGTGCATGAACATGTGTGCCATATATTCGGAAATTGCTAAGCTTGTCTTAGGAAACGGCTTGCTCTGCCATTTTTAACAGGATTTTAATAAAACAACATTACTCATTTTTCTCCGTGTGCCATTCGGAAATTATTTTTTTTCAAACGAAAAAGGTTTAAAAAATTCTGTTTTAAAAATATTGGCCAAATTGTATTTTAATAATGTAATAACCAGGATTGAAATATGATAGGTTAAATTAATATTTAAAACACACTTTTACAGAATATTATTATATCGTACAAAACCAAACCGAAATCAAAGTTTTAGCCGTTTTTGGTGACCAGATCGAAATAGCTCCCTCCTTTGCCCCTTTACTCCCTTCAGCCTCACAACATACCAACCCTAATTATTTTTCCTCGCCTCCTTTACCCCTTTACTCCCTTCAGCCTCACAACATACCAACCCTAATTATTTTTCCTCACCTCCTTTGCCCCTTTACTCCCTTCAGCCTCACAACATACCAACCCTAATTATTTTTCCTCACCTCCTTTGCCCCTTTACTCCCTTCAGCCTCACAACATACCAACCCTAATTATTTTTCCTCACCTCCTTTGCCCCTTTACTCCCTTCAGCCTCACAACATACCAACCCTAATTATTTTTTTGGAATACATAAATTTTTGGTGCATTAATTTCATTTGTTTTTTTTTTTGCCAACTAACTCAAAGTGAGTAACAAACCTGACCACGTTCACGCTACGCATTGAATATTTATAAACATGTATAGAATTTCAGCAGCTAGTGGAAGCACGGCTAGAATGACAATGGGCGGTGCATGCACTGTGTTGTATAGCTGGGCTATTTGTTTCATTCAGAGCGTCACCTGTGATGGACACCCCTGCCTCTGGGAGCCCCTCACCTGCCCACCAGGGCAGATCAACCGAGGGTCAGAAGAAAACAATAACAAATAAAAAAACATAGACGTACATATTTATTTGGGTATATACCTGGTGAAAGACCATTCATAATCAAAATCTTGCTTGGTCTAAAAATCTAGGTTTTAATAATCTTGAAAACTTCAACTAATACTTTGCCAGTTCATTTTTTTACAATAATTTTACTCAACGATATTTTCAGTAGAAGTTAAATTAAACCCATGTTTTAAAAATATTTAAATTTAATTTAATGTAATTACAGCCATATCTAAAATGGTTCCATGCTCAACTCAACTCAACCCAGTGAATATTCAACACACCTTTAAAAAGTGATATAAAGTCATTAAAAACAATGAAAAAAAAAATTAACCTAGCCTAACCTAACCTACTTAACCCAGTTTACAAAGTTTTTGTTTCATCACTCTCCATGACTTTATATAACTTTTTAAAGATGTGATGAATTATCATTTTGATGATTTATCCGGTCACCATCTAAAATATGTTCCCATTCAACGCCCGTTCTATCTCCTACCTTCACTGATCTCTAGTCATGCCTCCACCCCCACTTTGACACATACACGTATACGAAACGTAAAGAAAACGCGAACCTTACCACGAATTACGGGAAAGGAACGAATCAACTGCAAGCGGGAATTCGCGCCATTTGCGGTTGCTTCGTTTCTTTCCCATAAGTTCAGGTTCAGTTCGGCAGTTCGGCTCGCAGATGCATACGTAGCATTATACATGCTCACCCATTATTTTGTAATGCTATACACATTATGTTAGTATATCCCCTCGAGCGATTTTTGGCATATTACGCCAAGTTTGCAAAAATGTTTTGTGCGATCGCTTGCCATAATATGCCAAATTTATGGAACCTAAAAAAATGGGATAAGCGGCGCAATCTAGGTGGATTCATTGATTTTATATATTTCTGTATTAATATTTTGAGGAATGGTTTAATTAAATAATATGGTAAATGTATATATGTGATACCAATCGCTCGAGTGGAATATTATGTCTGCCTGTGGAAGCAACGGTTGTTACGAAACCGGTCAGCGTTAGTTTACAAAAATACAGTGGTAAAAAAATTACGTTATTTCATTTAATTAAAATGTATAGTAACATTCAATAATATCATAAAATCTAGTGATCGATACTCAGATCTAAATATGCATTATCAAATCAACGAAAACAAAATGGTTTCTATTCACCTAATTAACTAACTCCCCTTTTTGTGAACAAGTTTTAATAATGTCAAGGATCCCCCTAGCCGATAAAAACGCATAAAACAGTCCCTACCTTGAAACATTCAAAAGCTAATTATTATTAGAGGGTGTTCGAATGACTTGAGCGCCTCTGACCAATCACACGTCGCTATTTTATAACCGACAATCGCGCTCAGTCATACGGGAACTTCCTTCCTATAATATTATTCGTTAGTTCGGGTTGGCACAACTGCTCAGTGCGGTTCTGAGGGTGGCGGGAACAGCCGGGTTCAGTACCTACCAAAAGCGACAGTTGGCTATTATGCATATTATTCGTCTGTGGTTATTGGTTCCAAAATTAAAAGTTTCCAGTAGAGAGAGGATCGTCATTCAGTAACAGTAAAGTTGATTTTTAAATTATCTGTGGTTATTGGTTCCAAATTTAAACTTTCCAGATAAAAGGGAATCTCTTTCGAAATTATTTTTCTTCTCACGTAATAGTATTATGTTTATTGGTTCAAAAATTTTAACTATTTAGTGAGTGTTCGACCTTTTTCCAAACGGTGCGAACTCACGTGTTTTATGTGATCAGTTTTGTGTAGTTACATTTTCGTGTAATTTGTTATGATTGACCTTGAATTGTATCACTGATTTGATTGTTGTGGCGTGTTTTTGAATTTTTCTGCATTATGCTGTGTTTCAACAATCAAACATTTCTGGATATATTCTCGTGAACTGGTGAGTTAATTATTAAATATATGTAGGTATGTATTATTTGAAACATACGTTGAAATAATATTATATAAAAAAAAAAAACAATCAAATTTTTATATGCCAACAATTTCCAACCGGTTTCGAAATATCCATAATTAGGGCAGAGAATTAGAGTACAATGAGATGGTGCAACGTTTTATCCACTTTAATTTATAATTAGTTTTATTATTTATTCAATTAAACTGTCCAAAAATATGTTTTCTGCATTCTATCCCTCAATCATATGATTATGGCTTATTACGATACAGTAACAATACGATCATCCCAGTTCAAATTATATGCCCTGATGACAGTCACGACGAAACCGGTTGGCATGATGTTGTAAATTAAAGTGACGTTATTATCATAATGTTAGTCATCTGTGTTGAATTAATCATTAGATATGTAATTTATGTAAATAATTTAATATTCATCAGGGAAATTTTATAAGTAAAAGCTGAAGAAAATTAGTGATTCAGTTTAAATACGATTAAGAAAGTAACTGTTACGACACGTTTAGCACGATCACGGCCATTACTATGTCAAACACGTTGTCTGAGAAGGTAATACCTACCTAACCTAAAACCACATCAAGCGTGAAATAAATTGATTGCAATCGTCCCATGACTTTATTAGATCGCATCAAAAACCTTCAAACTTGAATAAAAAGATTGAACAGTTCGGGGTTACTAGCCGAGATTTTTTTTCATTAACTTTTTCTCGGAATTTTATACCATAAAATAAAACTCATCTTTATATTATTTTCTATTAATAGTACTTACTACCCAGTTTCGTTTGAGTCCGGTTGTGTGAAGTTATACACGATTTCCGAAAACTTATAGTACAAACATGTATATCTACATCCCATAGAGAACTTTTGCACGGGGAGAGAGCATTTCGAATTTTTTCGGCGGCTAAAGAGTTAACTGTATTCTAATATATTTGGGGTTAACCCTTTGAATTCAGGTCTACATTTCGACGCATTTTAAAAGACATTATAATATATATCCCCTAGCAACTTTTTTTTTAGATATAACATACTATTTCCACGTCGGACTCGATTTATTAAATAAAAAATATACTACAAATAGTAGGTTCCCCAGTTTCCCGTACTACAGGGTTTTCCAATGAGAGTTGTTATTTTGAATGGCCCGCTATTTCGGTAGATGTTACTTTTGAAGCTGTCATTTTTTGACATTTAACAAGTAGAAACTACGCCATTAATGAAAATGGAACGATACACACGTCAACAACGCATTGAAGTTATTAAAATTCACTTGAGTGAATCAAATGCAAATCATCTTGAGTGATGAGGCCCATTTCCACCTCGGTGGCTTCGTCAACAAGCAAAATTGTCGCATCTGGGGCTCGGAAAACCCAAGAGTTATTGTTTAAAAGCCTCTCTATCCTCAACGTGTGACTGTTTGGTGCGGTTTATGGTCCGGCGGAGTCATTGGACCTTACTTTTTCGAAAATGAGGCTGGGGCAACAGTTACGGTGAATGTATTGCGCTATCGAGAGATGATTAATGATTTTTTATGGCCGGAATTTGAGGGTATTGATCTGGACAACGTTTACTTTAACTTTCAACAAGACGGCGCTACGTGACACACAAGCAACGAAACCATTGATCTTTTACGATTTAATATCAAAATAACACCTCTTATTGGAAAATCCTGTATATCGTCTACAAGTTTCGGGACACCGTATATAGATATATTACCCACTATTTTTTTTTTTTTAATACATTTATGCTTTTTGTCTGAATGTAAGTAAATTAGTACAATCCCAAGCATTCCATAAATAGGTGCCGATTTTTGCTCTAGTAATATCTGGAAATATTACAAAGCGCCGTTTGGCAATAACATCACCTCAAGTGTCTATCTGTGAGTTGGTATATATACTGTATTATTAATGAATATTTTCTGTAATACGAGGAGCCGCCTTATCGATATTAATTAACTAATATCAATCATATCTAAATCTAAAAGTCTAATCCACGAAAAATACCAAAAAAAGATTTAAAAAAAACATTTAGCGATTACATATTTTATTAACTTCCCAATGTCAGCAGGCTTACGTTTTGACACAATTGAAATTCACAACCTACTTACCTGTTTGATAGGCCATACTTAAAATTTATACAAATTATGTCTTCCATACCGCAGAAAAATGAGTATTGCTCATTTATTGAGTATTTCTTCAAATTATTGATAATCCGGTTGAAAACGGGATTGCAGGCTGTTTTGGATTGCATTGCAATCTGCAGGATTGTACGTATACATTTTCGAACCGAAACGCGAACCGTACCACGAATTACGGGAAAGGAACGAAGCAACTGCATGCGGCGTTTCGCGTCATTTGCGGTTGCTTCGTTTCTTTCCCATAAGTTGAGGTTCAGATCGGCAATTCGGCTCGCAGGTGTATACATAGCATAATATATCGTAATACGTGTTCGTGCACCAGCATTTGCCTTTATAATAATAATGAAGAAATACGAAAATGTTAGGATTTTTATGAAAACGTGTTCCGACATCGTGATACATTGGTATTTTATTAAAATTTTATAAGCAAACTTATTAATTCATTCATTAAGGACCTGTAATCCCATTTTAGACCGGATTGCGAATAATTTGAAGAGAATCTTAATAAATTAGCAATACTCAATTTTCTCCGTGTCTCCCAGTAACTAAAATTTACAACAAGCAAAATATTAAACAAGAGTAAATTTGTCTAACGAATAACATCACATTAAATAACATTATAATATGACATTATATTGGTCATTTTTTCATATGGATTTATGATGAGAGGGAACGTGTTTTTGTTTTGTTACTGATTTTCATACATTTAAAGATTACGGACATTATTAACATATCTATCGGCTGTGATTTACATAATTATATTTTAATGGATTTAGTAACGTCCCAAAATATTATTTCTCCTCTACAAGTAAATATGATGTACATGTAAGTATGCAAATCATTATCATGTAAGGCATAGAATAAAGAAAAAAATTATAAGTGCCTTTCTCACGAAAACGGCGCTATATAAATTAGCCAAATATTAATACAAATTTGAATGGAAAGAAACGTTTCATTTAGCCTAATAGCCCAGCGCTTAGTTTTCTTACACCCGCCTGACGGATTCATCTCATTTGAATTTCGTAAACACTATTGTATTGGAAATTTAAGCCTTGGTTAGGCAAATATTTGGATCACGAAACACGCCCATAAGGCAGTACTTGTAATATTCTTTATTCTATGGTGTAAAGCAAAGATTTTTCATATGGGTCCCGATATAATTTATCTGTATTTTTTTTGCTGAGTGTTCTTTCAAAGGGTACAAAGTGGTAGATACTCTAAGTATCGTCCTGGTGAAAAACCACCATTCAGAATCGAAACTTTGCTAGATCTGAAAAGCCAGTTACTAACCCACCTTCCTATTCTTCATCTCCTTCGCTTACCCACTCTCTTCAGCTACACAAAATACAAAAATTTATTGACAAAGCCTTAGTTTTATTGGCCCACACCTCTAAATATGCAATACACACTAGAAATGCCTTCTATGTAGATTTGAATGGAAATCAATGTCGCCATTGACTTAGTACCTTTTGGTTCTAGTCGCCATCCCATTTGAATTTGACAATCATGATGAAACAAATTCTACATGTGAAATTTAAGCAAAGAAAGCTCAGACCTTTACTCAGACGACCACCTGGCATTTATTGTGTTCTTCTTTATTCTGTAAACAGTTGAGAGCAGTTGGGACTCTTGTGCGACATACGCATATATTTAAAAAAAATACTAAGTACCTACCAAACGTGGTAATTAACTCAAAACACCCGATATATAACTTACATGTGTGCAACATACACAAGCTATATTACACAATTGTAACCATTTGAGTAAGTTTTTTTTATTATACTCGCTCAAAGAACGACTGACAGAAGATCATAGAAAATAATACAATACATTCACTACCGGACATTTCAAAAAATATAAAAGAAATTTTCCTTGGATGAATGACAGAAAATTATATATATTATACAGCTATATCCACAATTTCATGACACAACAATATAATGTAGGACGTATGACGTATGGCTATTGAACATTGATGCATCAATTAAATCTTGCAGCATTTTTAAAGAATAATAATATTGACTCATTTGTGCAATGAGGAAATCAATCTTTTAGAAAAAAAGTGATGCAAACTTCTCACGTCTGCAACATTCCTCTATTGTCCCCTGAACTCTCTCACAGTCTTATCTCTTAACAATTAGCCAATCAGCGTTTTGCTATTCCCTCATCGCATCGGTGTCGCCTATAATTCATAGCTAACGGTCCAACTGAAGAAGGCATGGATAATCACAGTTCAACAATAAACATTGTTCAAGACTTTCAGAGATATAGAAGAAGATGCAGAAATTATATCGGTATTTTTCAGAGAAAATCAAGTCCGTTAGACTGAGAGTTGAAACTACCTGAGCAATCTTTTAAAATGTATTTGTTATTTCTGAATGAGAGTCAAAGAAGTTGGGAGGGAGAGAAACACAGAAGCCAGCAAGTTATTCCACAGCCGAGAACACATCAGAACGAGAACACACCTTACATAACCGAAAAAGGGTTCTTCAGTAGGAGATTTTGAACTTATGCCAGTTTTTATAGGACTGTTACTATAGTTTTAAAGGCCAACATGTGTTCTACGCAATATTTTTTTAATTCGAGTCGCAGAAACGACATTCTTATGTGACAAATGTCAACCGTGCAGAATTTTAGGGGGGAGTTTGACTTTTAAACATTTATATTCGGCGTAAATACTGGTGGTACAAAATAGTTCCTGATTATTTTTTATTTGATTTAAAGAAGAGTTAAGTATTCGACGATGAGAGTTTTGACCAACTATAGGATTCGACGCGGCCATTCACACCGAACGCTTGGTGCTTTTTTGGTAAGAGTACAATCGCGCGATTTGTTATAAGCTTGACATTGACAATTTGAGTAGTAGATACGTACGGTGTACGTGACGCTCACTTTTTTTGCTCTTTTGGGCAGACAAAAGCTAAGATGCTAAGACGATCAAATAACAAATGTGTTTCCTATCAACTGTCAATATAATTTACCATACTAAATTTTAACAACGAAATTACTTGAAATATCGAAATTACATCAAAGAATCAGTATTTACATCAAAAAAGCATCGTTCCGTTCGTGAATGCGGCAATAGATTTTACAAACGTCTCCACAGTCATTTCTAAAATGTAAAGCATATAAAAACGTACAACTATGATAAAAAATAATGCGGTTTGCAATACTGAAATCTATTTTTAATTGTCATGTTAAACAGCAACTGTTTAACTTCTAACCATTGTTTAGCTTTCCCATGCTTGAAGTACCATCGTCATACTACTGCATTTTTGTAATCTGTGTTTTGCTGGTTCTGTAGCTAATTTCGTTAATTGTGTACTTCGAATCGGAATGCGACTATAATACCGCTTACCGCTGAAAAATCTGCTGTAACATCTCCCTCTTTTGCATAAACGACGCTTGTAACAGAGAGAGAGGTAACAATGGAGTTCTGATGGCAAGACCATTTAACCCTCTGTTTGCCAGTAAAAATTAATTAATTAATAAATTAATCGTTAAAAATTGATTAAATAAATTATTAATCGTTGTTCTTGGGATAGGTTACGAGTACCAACAACGATTGTTCATTGCTACTAAAACAGTTTTATCAACTTAGAATGGATTTTTTTTCAAGATTCTTGTTTAAGCATCAAATCGCCTATCTGCTATTATTTTTATTTTTTGATATTTGAACGCGTTAATAGTACGCCCATTCTTATTTTGTTCAGCTTTTGAACAAATTAAGATTAGCTGACAAGCATAACAATATGACCGTAATGCTTGAAAGCTGATCACAATATAAACAACCAAATCTGAAAATTACAATATTAAAAACGTGTTTTAAGGAAACTTAATAATAATGGTTGTTCTTAATAAATTAGAGACATCAAACTGTGCATGTCAAGAACTCAGACAGTAAAATGCTACTATTTTTTCAAGTACTTACAGCCCGCCATATGGTCCTAGTAGCGTATTAAAAAGGCTGAATTTTATATTAAATCCATTCATTAGACCAATCAGAAAAAGATATATGATGTAAATGTCGACATGATCATACAGTAGAAAACATCATAGAAGAATGATGCCTCCATCAGTTTTCCGTAGGAACATCTGTGCTGAACCAAGTGACTCTGGATGGCTGAATAATTTCCTTATCCCACTTTGACCTCCACCAAACGAAGAAGAAGAAAACCTATAAACTTGTAAACAAGGGTATTTCTGTCATACACCAGCCAAAAACGCTGGACACCAAGAGGGTCAAACGCCGTAGACTGTAATGGTAGGATTGGTAAGTATGGGTATGATCGACATTGCAGCGGAAACAAACAAGTGTCCACCATCCACATATCTGCCATCACACAGACAATGGGACCGCGAAGAGTATGGCATTGAACCAATCCACTGGGCACTGGGCACTGGACAGCGCGGATGGGTAGGCACAAGAATTTAGGGAGGTCATGGGAATATGGTCATAATCGTATCCTTCGGCATTAATTAGTTGATTTTTTATTAGGACGTACCTGTGTAAGTCTGAAATGGTAAAAAAAATGCATGCGCGTAGCACTATATATAACTTGCCAATAACCAGCTTCGTCCAAGTTCCAATAAAATTTTGTTCGTATTGACCATTTAAAAACATGGGGTTTTTTTCACAAAAAATCTGATATTTCAAATCTCCATAATTTAAGATAGAGATAAGTAGAGAGCTAAAAATATTTGCGTTTACTCGCGGTTCGAGATTGAACGCTCCTTGATATGAACAGTGGTTATTATCTTACTTTTGTTAGACAGATTTATTGTACGGAATTTCGGTTTAATTGTGCGTGTCCTCATAGTGCAAACAATGTACATCCACGCCATGTAAGTAAGACCTGAATGTGGTAAATTGTACAAAACCCATAATTACAAAATACATTTAATTAGCAAAGTGACTTATCGGAAAATTTAAGTAAGAGTTACATAGCATTACTACAAAATAGATGAAATTGTTACCAATTCATTGCTTTGCTTCATTCAGTTGCAATAAATAAATTTGGTAAAAGACAGCGATAGATTTCTTTAAAAATATGGAAAATTTATCACGTTCTGACCTTCAATGACCCAATACACTCTATCCTCAAACAGGAAACTGCTCTTTGTTTAGAAATGCATGTCCCGACTTCCGACAAAACGGACAAATGGACGGACAAAACTGGCAAACGGACACCCAGCCATACAGTCAATATATATTATAAATATTGTACAACAGATTCATAGGCAATAATTTGTTGAATCATCGGAGACGGGTGCAGAATACTAAACGATTTCATAATACCTCTAAAATCCTATGACTGGCAATGGCATAACGACCTGTTCAGTTGGAGCAAAATGCGGTACCATACACAAACTTGTGGTAGAAGAATATCGTTGTTTCCATTGAGGCATAATATTTATTGGGTTTCTGATAACTTTATTAACTAGATCAAAGCAAAATAATTTGGATAGGAACCGAAAAATTCCAGATCGGTTTTGCAAGTCGACGACTCAATTGCGTTTTCGCTGAACCTTTTGTCAGGTTCAGCAAAAACGCAAAACACTTCGTATCCAAAAACGTTTTATTTACTTTGACCTTTTCTGAAAAGCTAAATTGAAGACTTTTTTGTTTTTATTTTTTTTTTAAATGAAAGAAAAACATTTCCGGGTTACGAATAACCTGACAATATTTGAAAATCTTCTACTACCACCACAGTAAGCTGAAAATGTTGCTTGTGTTGTGATGGAGGACTTATCCAGCCGAGGAATTGAACCCACTGCGCCTGAGTGGGACCCAAGCGCGATGTCAACTCGGCCACCGACCATTTTACTCGAACTTTTTAAGTTTAAAGTTTTTACATGCCAGGAGATGGTCGACATTTTTTATAATTAAAAGGGAAGGTTATTTGCAATCAAAATGACAAGACATATGGTCGTGGCGGTCAAACTATAAACTTTTCGGTCTTTTGATTGCCAATAACCTCCTCTATTACCCCGCTTCGTTTGATCCACAGCTTACTGGACACCTGTACAATACCTCATTGCTTTTGAACAATGTTTGGTTTTTCATTGCGCCCTCTTCGTTGCTTTCTTTTAGCGTATATCACAAAGAAATTGGCATGTAACTGACGTTTCATCATATCGAACACCATTAAAACAATTTGATAAAATATGGTTAAAAAATGTTTTCAAACATTCATCACGTCATTTTTAAGTATATTTTATGAGGTTATAAAATTTAACATTTTATATCTAATGTACATCTATTCTAAAACTACTATAAAAATATTTTATTACCTGCGTACTAATATTTGGACTTCACAACATTGAGACATGACCCACGAAAAACTGCAAGACCATTTAAAGGGTGTTTCTTTGAACATTTTGAAACCTTTGTAATAATTTTTTTTGTGTTGCCGATAAATTTGTCTTAGTAAGCCTAAAATCGTTGCAGCTTCTCGTAGGAATGTACGAAAAACTCCATGAACTGTACTATTTATTCTAACACTTTTTAACATATAATCTGGTAAGATTTTATTTTTTAACTTGTATATAAATACTAGGGTATTATACACCAAACGTTGCCACACACTTAGAATATTGATTTGGCGTTGCATTTTTTATCCTAGTATATCTGCTACATCACAATACAGACCTTATGAGGTCAGAGTTATGCAGAGGTGTGCCTCTGTTCTGAATGATTTCAATACATTTTAACTTGCGTTTTATTGCTCAAAAAAGTGACACTTGTGCAGTAGTGCATGTGGGATGCTACAGTAGTGTTGTAGACCAATTTACTTGTTCTATGGTCTAATTTCCCCTTTTGTAATCAAAATTTCCAAGTAAGTGTTAAGTTTTACTTTGCTATCGGTTATGATTCTCAATTATTTAGTTTTTTCTATATCTTCAATATTTTGATTGTCTATGTTAATGGTTATAATTCCGTTATGATTAACCTTAAACAAAACCACGTATGAGAAAGAACTTCTCGTAATGTATTTGTTATTTAAGTTGATAAAAATACTATTGCAAGAGAAAAGACCCTCTTTGTAATTTCAACAAACTCTAGACGTGAAGCTTTAATGCGTCAAGTGACTGAAACTCAAGAAAAAATATATATAAATCTAATAGAGAGAAAGAACAGAGACGATTCACAAAAATACCAAGTGCTTTGAAAGCCCGGCAATATGAAGATAGACTCAAGGAACTAAGATTACTAGAGAAAGGGGTGACTTGATTGAGACTTTGTAGTTATTTTATCTGAACATTGTAGCTGCCCTGGCATCCAAGAAATCAGAACCAACCAAAATACAAATCACTGCGGACATAATTTTTTTTAATAAAACCCCCTTTGCATCCAATCCTAGGAAACACTTACTTGCAAATAGAGAGTAGTGGATGCATGGAACAAACTGTCATCGATGCTACTAATATAAATCGATTGGATTCTTATTTGGAGAGAAGACAAGATTTACTTATCTAAAATTCAAAACAATTTAATGACGGTTAAACTTATTGTGAAAACAGAAATAAGCCCATCAGCAGAATGCTGCCTGCTTATTAAAGAATAAATGTTCGATGTTTTACGATTGACATGACATGTTCCTACCTCGTACATACAAATTCAGTATTCATTAGAGACTCGAGTCCCCTAATTCTAAACAACAGGTGAGCTACATGGTTAGCTAACTGCCAAAAGGTAACAGGTAACAGGTAACAGGTTGCTTTGTCGTTTGCCCGAAGACAGGGGTTGAATTTTGAGTAGTATTTATCGAATCATTCAAAACCACATAATGGCCTTTGTGTAGTTGATGAATTATTTTGTGTAGTTGATGAATTATTTTGTTTGTCGCCAACTATTCATAAAAAAACGTTTCAAAAGATTCATATGAATTTTCCTTAAATAATACATGATGTCATACTTTGGTGACGACACTTTGATGAACTTGACATTTTTTCCGCATCCATGAATTTTGTTAGATAGCCTAGTTCTAGTAAGATAGCTGCTATGCAAATTATGCGAAAATTTGTCGGGGTCAATAAGGAAATTTCAATTTTAAAATAAATAAATAATTTGTGAATACCCCACAAGAGTCACAACAGCTCCCAACCGTTTGGAGCCAGTGAGGATATGGCATCCTCAATTGGGTGAGGCTGAAGGCAGTCGGCAGGAGGAGGGTATGGAGACCTGGAAGTATCTGGCTATTCAGATTTAGTCACTAAACACGACTAAAGCCTCTTCAAGTGACACTATTCACTTCTGAATGATGGTCTTTCACCAAGGAGCGGGAGATATTGATAGTATCTTCCACTATGGAACTAGCCACAATTTATTTATTTATTTTTTCATTTTCTCCATAAAACGGTTATACACCAATATATCATGGAGAAGATTACAAATTAAAAAGTTAACAGAGGCAGTTTTACTATTTTGTGACATGTGTTAAAAGATAGTTACTGAATTGTCTGTAGGTGACATTGAAAATGTCGATGGCTAATGCAGAATCGTTAAGCAGTTGAGTCGCTCTGTTTATTTAATATTACTATAATATATTATTTTTGAATGTGTCATTGTGAAACAACACAAATTAATTATATTACTTGCGCACTCCGGGATTTAAACCAGTGACCTTAGGATTCGTAGTCTAGAGCAGTGCTCCCCAACCGGTGTGCCGTAAGCTGGTTACAGGTGTGCCGCGGTCAAATTCAATGCATTTGACATTTTACAATATTTCATTATGTATTTAATACACAATGACAAATTATTTTTCATAATATTGTCTCTTTTTCAAAATGTAGTATAGAATCTTTGGAATATTCTGTGCTGAAATGGGAGACGAATATGAATCCCTATACTGAAAATCGTTGGCTATCCCGAGGCAAATTTTTGGCTAGATTGTTTGAGCTTCGTCATGAGGTGCGTGAGTTTATTTTAAATCAAAATATGCACGAACTTTATCAGCGCCTCAATGATGATTACTGATTGATTTAACTTGCATACATGGCTGATATATTTGAGCATTTGAATGAACTTAAACCAAAGGACCAACCATAGTACAATTATTGAAAACAAGCAATTAATTGTGGATCTGGCCCAACAACATTTAAGTATTGTTCAGCACAAATTTGATCTGTATTTTTGTTCCATTATTACGGAACAATAAGATTGGATTCGAAATCCTTTTGCAACCAATGCAATAAATTTTACGGAAGCACTGCCTCTATATAATTCGAGAGGAATTTAAAAAATTATATAATGATATGACTTTAAAACTTCACTTCTCCAATGTTCCATTAGATGTTTTCTGGATTTACATTATCCTATACGAATATCCTCTCATTTTCAACACAGCAATCTTAGCACGACTTCCATTTTCAACGACATATTTAAGTGAACAAAGTTTTTCAACGTTTGTATTAATTAAAAATGATAAGCGGTGATGCTTAAAAGTCGTGTTGTCAAAAATCGAGCCGAATATAAAACTTTTGTGTTCATTGAAATGCGCAGGTATCACATTAATTTATTATTATTTTATAATAATTAATAAATATGTTATAGTTATATGTATGTATACTTTTCAAATAACAAAACAAAAAAATTGTGTATCAATTTAATACCTATATATTTTAGCTTTTGGTGTGCCGCGGAATTCCAGGAAGAATTTTAGTGTGTCTTAGGTGAGAAAAGGTTGCGGAGCACTGATCTAGAGCTTTACCCCTCGACCACAAAGAATGTATAAAAAATAGGGAAAAATATTATATGTTATTCCAGTGGATGGAAGAAGTCGAGGGTGCTACAGAAAGATTATCAATTATTTTCAGCCATGTAGGTACTGAGTCCGATTATGTCAGGAGTCGGAATAAAAAAGAGAATGTATTATATGCAGAGATGTGCTTTATTTCAAATAAATCCATTTCAAATGGAAATGCAAAATGCAAAATGGGTATTTTCCATTTTGCATTTTAAATGCTTTTCTAAAAACCATTTTGCATTTTGCATTTTAAATGCTTTCCTAAAACCCAGTTTGCATTTTGCATTTTCAAATGGAAAAGTTTTGACCCATTTCCATTTTGCATTTCAAATGGTTTTGGGTACCCATTTTGCACATCTCTGATTATACAGGGTGTATCGGCACTAACCCGACAAACTTTAACCAGCTATTCCTTAGCACATTTGGAGTAAAAAATGTTATGGGCACTTTGCTGTCCGGTAGCATGTTTTTTTTCAATTAAAAACAAAAAAATTTAAAATTTCCACACTACATCACTGTCATTGGCATTGCGTTTCGTGTTCAACAGCTGTTATAAGCAAGTATGTCAAAAAGCGTATTCGCTCTTTCGCACACACTAAATAATAATAGTTAAAAATGAAACGAATGGTGCCGTGCTATTTCGTTGTGACTGTAAACGTGCGCCAATATAGGTACACACGTGCATTATTCAACGGAATTCGAATAAAATATTTGCCAGATGGGTTTTCAAACTTTGTCAAAGGGTAAAACAGTGGGTGACATGTGGTGAAAATATGAATAATATTTTTTTTATTAAAAAAAAACGTTACCGGACAGCAAAGTGCACATAAGATTTTTTTCTCCAAATATGCTAAGGAATAGCTGGTTAAAGTTTGTCGGGTACGTGCCGCTACACCCTGTATGATACGTTATATGAATGTGAATGAATCAAGTATTGTGCACGTATACAGAGATCATCCTCTCTACGAAGTAATCATAGCGTAATTATTAGTTTGTTAATTAACCTACTCCACATTATTTTCTATGACACGACTTGATGCACGAAAAAATCAAAACTATTTTTCCAGTCAATAGAGTTTGTTATCCCGTACATAGTAGTTCCATACATTTACATAATATTTCTTAAACGTGATGTCAATGTACTCACTTGCTTTCCCATATCATTACAATAATACTTAATAAATCGAGAGTTCCGTTAGGAACGAGACCAAAATATTCAACCAATGAATAATAGTGAGATATTTGCATAAGGAAAACATTTCCTTTTCGCAACACTTTCGTATTCGTACGTGTGTGAGTTTTAATTTCCGCCGATGCTCAAGATTGTATAAAATAAATAGTAATTTGGTATAAGTAAGCACTTAATATTAATTTAATCGATTTTTAAATGGCATCTACGCGCAACGTACATCTAAAGAAATTATAATTATTGTTTATCATTATTATGCAATGGGTGCTAAGTATGTGCTTAGGCCCTCTATTACTAGTTTAATGATAATGCCATCTTGCGATATTTTGTGAAACGATAAAAATGCGTTGTAATCTACGCGTTCATAGATGGCGTAAATTCAATTATTTTATGAAAATACACATTTTGCAAATTATGACGAATTATTTGTTTACGTTCGTACATACGTAATATGAATATGAATAAATGGTTTTGTACGTAGAAAAAACAAATATTTTCAAGAAAGGCATACAAATACAAAATAGGATTGAATCACCGATAAAATATTGTGATTGTATGCCTTTCTTGAAACTATTGCGTTTTTGTACGGACAAAATTCACCTTCTGCAAGTTATGATATATTTTTTCCACCCAAACATACGTAATATTAATATGAATAAATAGTTTTGTTCGTATAAAAACTCAATTCTTTCAAGGAAGGCATGCAAATTCAATATTATATCGGTGATTCAATCCAAAATCATTAAAATCATTTTCTCACATTAAAAACATAGAATATCGTGAGATGTAGATTCATAGAAATAACTCCCGAGAAATTATGATGGTATCCAGGGGTGTAACAGGGCTTCTTCTAGATGTGAGTTGTACTAGCTCGTCATGATACTTGGAACAACTGGTACAAGTGAGAATAAATACTTATTCCAAATACCTGTTCCATTGTATTTCGCACTTGTACCTACTTACAAGTGATGGTATGCCATTTTTTTATGTGGGGATTGCCAGAGATGTGCAAAATGGGTACCCAAAACCATTTGAAATCCAAAATGGAAATGGGTCAAAACTTTTCCATTTGAAAATGCAAAATGCAAAATGGTTTTTAGAAAAGCATTTCAAATGCAAAATGCAAAATACCTATTTTCAAAATGCATTGAAAATGCAAAATGGTTTCTCAGGTCAAACAATTAAAATAATTATGGAATTATTAAACAATTTTGTCATTTAATAATGGACATCAATGTAGAACAAATATATTACATGATGGTAAATCCAAAAACACCACGACTACAGATTATGAAACCACAAAAAATTTGCGCGGGACTAATGTTGCCAACGTAAAAACATAGAAACTGCTATCTAACATTTAATATTACAGCGTCATGGCCATGTTCAGTATTTGAATCAGTATTTTTTGTAATGGTATCACTCAATTGCCAGGGCTCCTACCAGGGAGAAAACTTAACAAATGTAAATTATCTCTCATAGCGAGGTTGAGGACTGACTGATATTTGGGGCTTATGAAAAAAAGATGAGTGGAGAAAGTAGGAAGAATGTTGCAAAAAAGCATTTCAAATGGAAAATGCATTGAGAAAAGCATTTAAAATGCAAAATGGTTTTTAGAAAAGCATTTAAAATGCAAAATGGAAAATACCCATTTTGCATTTTGCATTTCCATTTGAAATGGATTTATTTGAAATAAAGCACATCTCTGGGTATTGCTCACTCAATGTTGGATTCTCCACAGGGAAATAAAACATCATTCAGATCTTCAGGAAAAAAACTGAACAAGTTAAATAAATATCTCCTACCTAAAAAATAATTTTGTTTTTCAAATGTACAAGAATCCCAAGGAGCCGTTGGGATTATGGCATCTCCGATTTTCCGGGTCAAGTGATAGATAAATAAAAGAGAGATAAAGAGATGAGACGAGGAAGGTTGGAAATCAATCCAGATCTGACCACTAAACAAGACTTAAAACCATGTAACGATTCTGAAAGGCGTTCTATCACCAGGACCATACTTAGAGTGTGTCATTCTATAACGTGCCGATAATAAACTATTTTAAAACACCGCTAACATATCCGATATATATAAATAGTCAATATTCGTACCGAATAGGAAACCTTAACTATATAAATCAAAAATATGTCCCATGAATAGTGCTTTTGAGAGATATCAAGAGAGTGGCGAAATACCCCAAGTGTATAAGAATTGCGTAAAGGAATATTTGTTTTGACAAAACACATCACTAGTGAAATTTCTCATAACGTATCTACAAGTAGGATATCAGATATTGTTTTGTCTCGCTTCCTTTTCGATGTCTTTTCCACTATTCATTACGTGTAAAATTAAAGGTATGTGTTTAAAGTCCAATATTCATTGTTTTTTATAGGAAAGAGATATGTGAAGGCCCCGTAGTAAGCGTTCAAAGATGGTTGAAAGCGAGATATGTAAATACGAGTGTTAGAGGGAGCGCGCTAACGTTGAAAAAAATATATACAATTAATAGGCGTAAGCGAAAATATTTAGCAGTATTTAAAATAGATCAAAAATCTCTCGACGGAAGTAGCATTTAAATCATCGTTGCGATTTTTTCATACCTAGAACATGTTAAATAACAGAACCAGATGTGTTCATTTGTTAATTTCGGCGCATACTTTTTTATTTTTTTATATCGTGTTAATTGTATATCTTTTAAACTCAACAATCTCCAAAAAACATTATTTTTTTTCAAAGTTTAAAAACTTAAAGTGTTCAAGGTAAGTATGTTATAAATCAGAAGAAATTCGGAATGCCGGATCTTAAGTATAATTTAAATTTGGTATATTTTTTTCTAATTTTGAAATAAATAAATATTAATTTTATAAATCATAATATAATCCTCAGTTCGGCCCTGGCAGACAGTTAATAATCATCAGGTAACATCATGTCGTAATATGTCGCAACTGTAGCGTAACTGTGAGTTGTTGGTCAACATACAGTGAACAACGCCACTGCCTACCTACCTACTTTACATACATAAACAGTAAACAAGGCACGATATAGAAAGTGGACAATTAACACCTGCTTCCACTATTTAAATTACTGCAAATAAAACAACCCCTTCGTAAACCTGTTTTGAGACAGAAATATTTAATGGATGCAATAAAAGTAATAAATTATGCAACATATTTGATGAATACAAAAAAAATATATTTAAGTATGAAAATGGTTTATTATTGGTTTTTTTTATTTTAAATACATCTATTTGAATTTCACTTTTGTTTTCTGGAATGAATGCAAATCTTGGAAGTGGTAACTAACCCACTTCCCGATATCCGCTTGAGCTGAAACTCGACAGATATACTCGTTGTCGATGACAATGTATTCTGGTGACAAACACGCATACACACACTGGCACACTAACGTTCCTCTGAAATTGGTTGACATTTAATTTCAGTTAAGGCGATGCGCTACGTCGTGTAATATTTTAAATTGAGCCGCCATCAATAACAACCCTTACGTAGATGGCGATAAGGTTTAAATTAAGTTTTAATTTATGCAAGAAAAAAACGTTGCCAAAAAATGCCTTTTATTTTATTTTGTGGATGTTCATGCATAAATATTTATTTTTTTCGATCATTTTATAAATAACTTAATTTGCCACATTATACAATAAAATCATAACCGAAAATGGGTTCGTAAGTAGGAGATTTTGAACTTTAAAGCAGTTTTCATAGGACTTATACATTATTTTTTTCTGGGCTTATAAAAAGACTTATCTAAAAAATACTAAATAATTTTAAAGGCCAAGATGTATTCTACTCGCAGTATTTAATTAAAGTATCTCAAACATTTCTAGGCGACCGAATTTTCAAACCAAAAACACATGATTTTGCATTACTACGTATGGCATCGCCTTAAGTCAAAGTTTTAAAAGACAAACTAAAAAAACTTTAAACTTGCGGACAAGAGATCGCACAACTAGGTTAAAAAATGAAAATAGATGTATTATAGTAAAAAATTATATTTTTTACTGGTTGAATTTTTCTTCGTCCGAATCCTCGTCTTTATGGTCGATATCGATAAGACTGCACAAATTTCATGAAGCAATAGTTCACCATCCATTTTTTTCTGTATTGTCATACAAATTTTCTGCTTATATGAAATCTAAAAACATGTATTTTATTCGATGGGTAATGATACTGTGTGATTATGACCGGTGCATTTAAATTCACGCACTGGTGAATATTGAAGTTCGTAAAATCACGTTGGTTCACAGTAGAAAAATCAGTTTTACATCATTAAGCCGAAGCTTAATGCCAAATCACTAACTTGATTAATCTTTATAACCAATTGGTGTACATTACGAATTCCAAAAAATATGCTTTAGGTAAATTGATGGTTTTCCTATCGTTTCGCTTGAGTAGAATACAAATAAAAAAAATAGATTACTCAATAAATAATATAAATGGAACATACTAAAAAAATATTTTTCCAATAGAAATGTATGAACGCGTAAAGGAAACAACTTAAAAATACAGTATCATAGCTAAAATTATCTGTGACTGTTTCACTTGATTAACTTTTGTGCTTGAAATCGAACGTTTCTAGACTCCGTTTGTCAAGCAATTTTAAAGCCTATTACCTGCAATATAAGGTATACCAATAATATACACATTTTTGGCTTTTAGCTTCCTCTTAAGTTCATACTCACGCAATTATGTTTACTTTACAATTTGTTAGTCGTAATGACGCATACCACGAAACAAAGATAATAATTTTAAGTATAATCAAATATGTACATATAATTATCCATTAGGTATTTTTAAAATTGACTATTGATTAAAAGTATTATTACACATACCACTTTCGGGTGTCGGTGCATGAGTGATTTGTAATATTCCTACGTTTTCCTGCGTAATGCACAAAATGATTCAAGCTTAATAAACTTTTAATTTTCAAAATTGGAATTGACAAGTATTAAATCATATCTGAAAAGCGATAAATTATGTACCTAAAATATTTTATTAATTTAATTTCTTTATTTGAAATGTGTATGTTTTTTGTTTAAATGTTTGACAGATATCGTCAGTTTTCAAGTTTACGCTAGTAAACTTTAGTTCAAAGGTGATTTTTTTCTTATGCAAATATTTTTTTAATAAAAAATGCTTTCAGATTCACAAATCCTACAATTATAATATCCCATGAATTTTTCCGTGTTTGCGCTGGTAAATAAAATAATTGTATTTTTTTCTGTAGTGCCGTTATCGTGAGAAAATTATCTCAAGGTCAAATGTACTGCTTGGTATAAATTTTCAACAAAAGATGTAGAAATATTGTTTGACAGAATATAATACTTATCTCAATTTTTAGAGACCAAGCCAATAACTTGTTACTTTATATCGTCATCACCCACAAGACAATACTATATTGTTGATATTTCTTTATAAGTAAACCAGAGCGATTGCATAATGAATTCGTTTACCTGTTTTTGCATTGTTTTATCTTTCGCAAATTCGATTACATCTCCGAATACTGCACACGATAGCAATGGCTTCCCGCAAAAATATCAACTTGATCTTGATTTCAAAATTTAACCGCAAAGCGAGATTTTTGAAGCACAATAAATTTCCAGTTGTGTAAAGTAGATAAAATCATATTAAGAGGAAGCTACAAGCCAAAAATGTGTATATTCTTGGTATACCTTAAATCGTAGGTAATAGGCATTAAAATCGATGACAAACGGAGTCTAGAAACATTCGATTTCAAGCAAAAAAACTGGTTTTTACTTATCTTATAAATAATCTTATAAGAAAGCAAAAAAGTTAACAAAGTGAAACTGTCACAAATAATTTTAGCTATAAAATGTATTTTTTAAAAGTTGTTTCCTCTATGCGTTCATAAATTTCTATTGAAAAAATATTTTGTGTAGTAGTTTGCATTTATATTTTTTATTGAGTAATTTATTTATTTATTTGTATTCTACTCAAGCGAAGCGATAGGAAAACCTTCAATTTAACTAAAGCATATTTTTTGGTTTTTCGTAATGTACACCAAATCGTTATAAAGATTAATCAAAATAGTGATTTGGTATTAAGCTTCGCATATATCTATTTCGTATGTGTCATTGCATAATTGAGCCCAAATATTGCGTGCTAGGGAAGCACTTGTCGGAGGTAAGAATTCTAGTTTTAATAATGGCTTTTGATATTTTCAGTTATTAAATTATTGTTTTTATTTTTATTTTTTATTTATGACTATTGTATCTACAATATGACGGCAGGGCTTTAGTTTTTTTTATTTACTGTATTTTTTTACTGCATTTTTCTTGTAACACCAGGAATATAAAAACAAAATGTAAAAATAAAGTGAATGCATTCAGTTAGAGAACACCGCTCTGAGAGAATTAATAAATTTATTGGGTAGCCTCATTTTAAATCGAAATCAGAGAGACGAGTGTGTACGATTAGGTTTAGTGTTGAATGCGTAATACCTGGCCAGCCAATTAACATTTATTAATAATCATTTGTGTCCCAAACTTCTATAAAAACCGGATGGTCTTCACTTTTTTTTTGCTAAGCATGAAATCAAAGTTCACGAATATTTGCCCGGCGCAGTTTGTACAGCGATGATAATATCTATACTAATTACAAACTAGTAAGTACCTATGTTCAATTTCGTATTTACTTATATTAAGGCGATGCACTACGTCGTGTAATATTTTAATTTGAGCCGCTATCAATAACAACCCTTACGAAGATGGCGATAAGGTTTAAAGTCCCGCTTAACACCATCCGCCTGTTTTGATTTATGCAAGAAAAAAAAGGGCCAAAAAGTGCCTTTTATTTTATTTTGTGGATGTTTAGGCATAAATATTTAATATTTTATCATTTTATAAATAACTTAATTTGCCACATTATACAATAAAATCATAACCGAAAATGGGTTTGTAAGTAGGAGATTTTGAACGTTAAAGCAGTTTTCATAGTCCTTATACATTCTTTTTTTCTGGGCTTACAAAAAGACTTATCTAAAAAATACTCGATTACTTCAAAGGTCAAGATGTATTCTACTCGCAGTATTTAATTAAAGCATCTGAAACATTTCTAGGCGACCAAATTTTCAAACCAAAAACACATGATTTTGCATTACTACGTATGGCATCGCCTTATGGTTTAAATATTTTTATTTATTTCTTTTATCCAGCGTGTAAAGGGGGAGTCCAGTGGAATTAAACAATATATTCACTCGAGTAACATTAATGTAATCGCTGATTATTTGAAATTTCGCATTTCGAATCGATGACCAACAACGCTTTTGGATGTCTTCATTCAGACTGCCTCAACCCATCATCGCCTTGCATCGCAGTGGGAGGGGTGGATTCATACGTCAGATTCCTACTCACCCTCATAAATGTTTTCCTTCCCAGAACTACATATCCTTCCTTTCCTTAAAAATACCCTCCAAAAAGATGACTCTGTTTGGGGTAAACGTAAAAAAACAACAGAAATCACTGGAGTGTCTGAAATTGTACTTATATCTGTCTCATGGTAAATAAATACCTGTTATCTCTTTAACATTAGTTCTATCGGAGTCCAGTTAGTGACGTTACAAAATCACGTTCAGTTCTAAAAAATGAATCTTGCCTCTCTAAACTAGTTCCTAGGCTTTCACTTTCAAACACTTTTAAGGGTGCCCTTTTATCTGCGTTTGCTTGCAGGATAAATTTGGTGGATTGGAATTTATTTTAAAAAATTGAACAAAAACTTTTTATTTCATATTTTTAAGGCTATTTACAGAAAAAAATTATAAATCTATTTTCAAACGGAGTAAAATAAGTATTGCTGAATTAATACAATCCGGTTAAAAACGTGATTGCAGGCCGTTTCTTGTTAAACTTTTAGTACATTCCCAATAAATCGTAACACCTGTTTATGCACCTGCATTTGTCCTGATAATATAAAATGATGAAATGCGAAAATATTATAATTTTTATGAACACTTGTTCCGACATCTGAAAGTTTACTAGGAAACCTATCAATTCATTCGTTAAAGACCTGCAATCCCATTTTTAACAAGATTACGAATAATTTGAAGAAATTCTTAATAAATTAGCAATATTTTATATCACTTTAAGTTTTAAGTAATTTTTTTCCGGGCATGTCTAAAATAACTTTTCCAGTACCTCTATCAAGAGATAAAGACAGTTTTTAAAAGAGTTTTAAGAATCAATCAGTTAGACTTTTTGAAATAATCATTGAAAATCCCTTCTGTATCAATTGACCCAGATCAACGAGGTGGAAATCCTCAAATGCACATATAACCTCGATTGACTGCTTCCAATCAATAAAAGTGCAATAAATCCATTTCCTGAACGCAGCGATGAGAGTGTCCGCGACCCGCGATAATGCATAGGCAAACTCGAAATCCTTGAAATCTACCCGCACCGTCTCGCCACGCTTGTTGTCTTAGGCACCGAATGCGCTCAGTTGCCCGCCAGAGTCGTTACGTCGTGGTATACTACTAAAGAACCTACAAACACAAATATTATCTCACCGAGTGCCTACCTCAATAATAAAGCATTCGTTATCCTTCTGGCAACAAATAGCTGAAAATTCGAACACATTTCAAAATCTGACATATTGTCATTGTGACTATAGATCCTGTGATAAAAGTGCTTGTTATGTGTTTATTATAATTGCTGTTGAACATAAATACTGTTAAAAAAAACGACAGCCTTTTGACGTTACAACATTTGACCCAAAAACTGTTATGAAACTGATCGACCAATTTGCTAGTGGCTGCACAAAATAAATGATCGCGCTGTAACGAGGAAGTAAAAGTTCTACGAAAACTATGAAAATAACAGTGATTTTAATAGGTCACCGCACTGTGTTGCCTCGGGAAGTTTGTTAACCACGTGAATCAAAATAAACAAACATTAGATGACCAGAATTCAGTGGGATATTTCAAATCAGTGATATAATAATTGCGTATCAAGATGCCTTGGTTGAAGAGCTTCTCGCAGCTTACGACGAGCAGCATAGAAGCCTGGGTGGAACAGGAGAGTGAGTTTTCAATTAACTCTCCTCAGCATGGAGGGACTAAGATGATATTCTTCCTCTTCCTATTCGCTCTCTGCACCATGGAAGTCGTCATGCTGAAGATCATCACCCACGAGATGTACATAGAGAGAATGTCTGCGAGGCCCTCGGGATCGTCCTGGTTTGATTTTGACGAGGATCGGTAAAATCATTTGACGACAGAAAAATCATCCTGGAATCTGAACCTGGATCTCTAGAAACACCTGAATTTTCATCACGTTAGAATTAATATGAGAAAATTTATTATTTTTGTAGTGATAACTCTTTACATATTGTGTAAATTATTATTGAGTTGATTAATATAATGAGACTGAAACCAAACACTGAAATTATTCATGTCTGGCTGATAAGACTAACAAAACATTGTTATGTCTGTAACAAGTAGAAGTGACAATATCATATCAATTATCAATAATAAATTTTAAAGACGTAAAATATATTTATATATATTTTTTTATTTTTTATTTAATAAATGTTTACATGTTACATTTTTTGACATTTTTTTAACTACCATACTAGGCTAATGCCCGTCTTGTGGTAGTTATATGTAATCGCATTCCATCACAATGCTGTGTGTGCGTCCTCTCTTCAATATGGTTCAATGAACTCAAATTAGATTTCACTTTAAGTAATTTTCAAAATTGGAACTGAATTGTCATTAATTCAGACATTCCCGTGATTTTTTACAAATAATAAATATTGCATTATAATAAACCAATAATATATATTTATATATAAATAAATAATTTATCTTCATACATATAAAGTGACATGAAACTTTAATTATTAACAATTATTATTGTAAATAAAACATACAATTTTTCCTAGAACTAGTAAGGTGGGTATTGATAAAGTTATAATTTTCCATGAAACGTTATCGTATTTCAATGGAAAAAAGTAATATAGTTCGTTCGACCAAAAGTATTAAAGTGATTTATTTTTGGGGTATAAAGAATGTATTACACGTCTGCCCTGATGATGGACACTGTAATGCTGTCATGAAACCTTGGCTAAATAAGGAGGTAGAACAACACAACAAAATACCCTAAAAATAAATCAGTGTAATATTAGATCACTTTGTTATCCAACCGAATAATTTCAATTGTACGTTTTTAGTATTCTCTACCTTACATATCTGAAAGCACAAGATTATTCGTTTGACTTTTAAAATTCTTAATAATCATGATTCATAGTTAATTTATTGCACGAGAAAAAAGTTGAAACATTTATTTAATATCTTTGTATACACCAGTATTTAATCAATACAATAATATAATGTATGCGTTTATCCTGACGAAGAAACCATTGGCTTTGAAACATGTCGATCCTTTTTGATTAAATTATGGTCCCTTCAGGTTAATTAGTTAGCTTTTGTGAAAAAGTCATATGGTCTCAAAGATATCGTTGTATCTCCCTTACTTTCACGTTGAGAAATATGATCTAAAGGGAGTTAGAAAGAGAAAACACCACGCTTTATATTCAATTTTAGAAGTTAGCCACAGAAGAAATAAAATGTGGACCTTTATGAAACCGAAGGTTCTGAACGTAATTAAAAAAATATATGTAACATCGTAAATTATTTATGAATTACTTTTATATGAAACGTTAAAAAGTGAATTGACAATAACATCTGTAGTAAATTTGTTTAATAAAATACGTGTTTTTTTATAAATTTCGTTATCAGTAATTTTTTTTGCAAAAAACGTTAAAAAAATAATGTTCCCATTTAAAAATTTAATTCATGAAAAATTGGATTATTATTTATAATAATAAAATACGAAAGTATATTTTATCACCTTTCTAAATCAGTTTTTAGCTTTTGGATACATTCAGAAATATTCCATTTATTCCGTCCTTCTGTAAAATATGGCAGAGGCCTGAGGAGATACACAGTTATTTATTATATTTGAATTGAAAATGACGCCACAAAGTGAATTTCAATTATTTAAGATTTGAAATATTTCGTTCATCAATATATTGCTCATGCTAATTTTGCATTGGTGTATTATAGCTCTATGTAATTATGTCGATATGTAAATAGCGTGTCAAACCAAGATAAAAGAATTTAAATCAAAAGTGTGTGTGCATCGTTTCAACATTGATGGTCACAAAAAATTAAAGTGCTCACGAGTTACCTGCGTCAAATAAAAAACTGTCGTACACTATGTTGTTTATAATAGCACGGATTTACAAGTGTAAAGTGACATTCAGGCATTTTTTAGGTGTTTTGGTAAAGCCGATATAATAGACTTAATAGACTAAAAAAGTGATAAATCATTTCTAACTTGAATTTCGTTGTTGAAATGCAAAAAGGTGTTTTAAAATCATGTTCGATAATTTGCAAAATTACACGGCTATTAAATACTATTTTGAGATCTTACGAATTGCGCAAATCAAGGTGAAGCATTGAGGAGTAGTGTTAATAATGTGTGTTTTGGTTAGAAAATTTGATCGCTTAGAAATTTATAAAATGTTTTAATTAAATACTGCGAGTAGAACGCATCTTGGCTTTTGAAATGATCAAGTCTTTTTATAAGAATCAGGCCTATAAAGTATCAGGCCTATGAAAGTTTGGGGCTGCTTTAAAGTTCAAAATTTCTCGTTAATGATTTTATTGTAAATTGAGGCAAATGAAGTTCTTTAGAACATATTTTAAATATTTGTGCCCGAACTTCACAAAATAAAATAAATCTTTTTTTTGGCGATGTTTTTTTCATGCTTCAATTAATACAGGCGGCTGGTATTAGGCAGGGAATTTAAACCTTATTGTCATCTACATAAGGAGTATAACTGATAGCGGACCGATTTCAAATGTAAAACGACGTGGTTCATCGCCTTAAGACGTCCAAAATTGTATGTTTTCGAAATGCTATTGTTGTTGTTGTTTTAGATTTTATTTTTTCCAATATAGGATGAAGTTATAGCATTTTTTATCATTCAGGGATAATTAATTGTTTGAAACCGCTGCTAAATAATAGTATTTACACGATTCAGTAATTCACTTATGATTTATATTTAAAACTGATATCACCTATCCAAGCCATTTCACACAAGCATATCGAATTTTCAAATGCATGATTGGTTAGCTATTTCAACTGACATAATCCGTAAATAGTAAAAAATATTATTATAGATTGTACCTTTGTATACATTATCTTATCATTTGACAAATTGACACCGCGCCGATGAACTGAATCCAGTATTTTGAACCTGTCATCGTGTCATCATCGTAATATGCATTAAAAAGGCCGATTGCCAAAATACTGACCTCCTTTCGTGGTTAACCAACAGCCTCGGCTTCGACTACCGCAAGGAACCAATGATCGAAGAACTAAAGGCGATGTTTACTGGAAACAAAAATAACTGCAAAGAAAAAGCTTTATTACTCAATTTCACCTTTTTTTACCTTTATAATTGAGCTAAAATTCTTCATTTGATGTTAATCACGCTTACCTTTGCAAGCAATCACATTATATTACATTGTCTACATATATGTGCTTGTCTTACACATAGAGATCTAAAATATAATGTATTACTATATAAAATTCTTAAGAATGGGACGATTCATACGTTTTCTAGTGAAATTTCATATGTGGTAAATGTGGCGCATCCAACAGTGTAGAGTTATATAATCCACGACATAAACAAGGCACATTTATTTATTGTTAAGGCATATCGCATTATGCAAGCGAATCTGGCACAACACCACCCATACGGCAACACTAAACTTACCGGTATTCTTGCGCAAGTGAAATTGACGGCGATCTACCTTACTAATACGTGTTCCAATGACGGCGATACCTTTGCCTGCATCTATTCACCACCTGAATTCAACATACTGCAATAATTAATTTACTGATTATGATTACCATCATCTTATTATTTTAAAGGCCACTTTCTAAACGCTTCACTTGGGTTTTCGATTTTTAATTGTCCCTAAATGTTATTAAAATGTATTTCATTTCTTCTACGCGCAGAGGTACGGTTGAGCAACCTATTTCTTACAAAACTTAAATTTTGATTTGAGGCCAAAACAACTGAATAAATATTTTTTTGATCAAACATGGACGTTACTGCATGGAATTTTTTTTATCTATTTTATTTTATAATTAGAAGAAAAATAAATAAATTAGCATATATTTGTAGTAGATATTTGCAACACCTTTTGATTCTGTTTGTTCAAGAATTTTGACCTCAAATCCAAATTTAAGTTTTGTATGAAAAAGGTCGCGCAGCTGTTTCACTTATGAGCTATACCGATAAAAATGTGTTTTAGGGCGTTTATTTGATTTTAGATTGTTTTTTATTTACGCAACCTATCGAATTTCTATCTTGCACACATAATATCATATTTTTGAATACCGCACATTCCAAACTGTCCGGGGTTGTGAAACTGTGCCATTCCCAATTATAATTATTAGGGTATGTTTTGGGGGAGAAAAAATGAGATATGGAAAAGGATGGTTAGGAAGAACCTGGCTTTTCAGATCTGGTCACCAAACAAGGCTAAAGCTATTTTAAGCAATGTTTTACGCACTGAGAGTAGTTATAACTCTGAATAATCACTAAAAACCCTGTTAAAAAGGACTCCCAATTTTCAAAGTAATCATTATTCCATAATTATTAGTGCTTCTTCTTCCAATTCGTATGCCTTTTTCTATTGGAATTTGGCTATCTTGCACCCGCCTGGTAAATCAGCGCGCTCACAATGAGTTGTAATATTTTAATTTTAGGATTCGAATAATATTCAACCAAATTATTAAGTACCTACCAACTTCTTCAGCTTTCATTCACGCTTTTCAGTAAGTAAACAATACTAGTTTACTTTTTCAAGTTTGCCATTTTTCCCTGCTGGAAAATGTTGAGGGTTTTTTAATTTGATTAATGTAGGGTTTTAAATCAATTTTTAATCTTTAAAATTACTGAATACATTCGGAGAGAACAACAATAAACAGATTGTCCGGGGGTAAAGTGCGCTAATTTATGGGGGTTATTTTACACTATTTTAGAAGTAAAAAAGATTACAAACTTTTACGTTTTAAAGCAGTTTTTAGGTCAAAAAGTTTAATTGTTTGTAGGGAAAAATATTTTTGAATAGGAAAAAAATGGCATTGCTACAGTTATTTATCTTTTTCTTACTTCTTCCCCGGACATTTGAATTTTCAGGTTTATATCCCCGTATAATTTAAATTTATTTTTGAATTGATTTCTATTTGATTGATTTTTAACTGAAAAATACTTATAATTATTATTTATATGTTAAATTCCAAACCAGGGAAGGTGGTCAAATGTAATTTAACAGATGTGAAAACGAAAGCGCGGGTAGATAGTTTTAACTGAAATTGATGGATATAAGTCACGTTTCTCAAGGAACAAAATAATCGAATGAGAAAACGAGAATTTGTCGGTAATACGTGTGTATTTAAAAAAAATCAGGTACTAAAGGTACTACAGGTAAAAAACATTCACACTTTGAAAAAAAAATTCTGTAGAACGTACATAGTTGTTGGAAAAGCACGATTATTCCATGTGTGCGTAATAATTTTACACTTTAACCGAATACGAAATTACAGTTTGACAATAAAGTATAGAAATGTATTCAATTGGAACTAAACACTTTCATTACTATAACAATAGCAACTCCTCACCTTGACTGAAAATTGTTCTTTACATTCTTCACATTCAAATTTCCTAACATTCGAGTTTGACATTTCGTTAACAAACCAGGGAAAACATATCTAAGTTTGTTTTTAAATTTATAATTTTGATCATCTTGGAATTAGATTTTGTTTTATTTTGACATAACATATATAAATTGGCTATTTTAATTTAGGTATACAGTTCAGATAGACGAATAAACACCTTGCCACAATTTGTTTTAATAACTTAATGAGTGAAATCATCGAAGATAGTATTAACGATTTTTAAACGACAATTTGAAAAAGAAAAATTAGAAAAAGTATTTGGGACGACGATTTTTCTCTCTCTTTCAAATATTCGTTTAAAAATCACTACGTTGTCTTCAATAATTATTTTTAAAAATTCTAGCTAGAATATGATGTCTGAAAATGTTTTCCTTTCGGAAAGAACGACTGATTTCTTAACACCGTTTAGAGTCGATAATTTTCACTTAAACCACGGTATTGTTTTATTCTTATATTTTTTCCTATGGGCCATTTTGGTGTTGCCATTAAAAACCCTTTAATCTATCGTAGCGCAATCAATTTAGGTCTACTATTAAATGTCAGACTGTAGGTTACATGTTTGTTACTTGTCATACTTTTAAAAAAATGACAGGACCCATTTTTAAATTTTGGCGATAAAAATAGGAGGAAAATTAGTGTGGTATCCTAGTCACAGAGAGAGGTCGTACGTGACGCAACGTTTTAGTATCTTCTGTATTTTTCGTTATGATACAAGACGTGTAAAAAGGAGGAGGACGTACAAACGACATCTCTCTGGAACTTACTATTACTAGGTTTTCTAGTTCTCATCTATTCAGTTAATTTTCAGTATTCATGTATGTCAGTATAAAAAACGCACGTTTTGTGGCCTCTACTGCCGATGTACCTTCAGTTTTAGCACATTCACTTTAATACTTTCGAATAAACGGTAGCTAGAGATCATTAGGACTAAATTTCAAGATAATATTATAATACAGCGTAGAATAAAGTACCTTTGAATAAAATAATATTATTTTGTATAGTATTTATGTTGTGTATTGAGTTTGCAAAATCCATGATTGCATATTACACAACAATATAATTTATAACTATAGCTACCTGCCTCCCGACTTCATCAATCATTATAACAACTCATCATTGAACAATTTCAAAGATGATTTTAAGTTCTGTTTTATTTCAGTTTCGTGGCCTGTAATGATATACTAACAGAACTTGAATAGAACCTTCATAGAACTTTAAAATCAACATTGAAATTGGATGAATTGTTCAAATTCGATGTAACAACTAACAACCCATCAGTAAAGATCCTGCTAGAACAGAACTATGCCATAGACCAGTGGTCGGCAAACTTATTGGCCAAAGAGTCAAATATGTACATTACAACGATTCTAAAAAATTCTGAGAGCCAAATCTGTTTTTTTTCATTTAGTAAACCTTTGTTACAATTTTAGACCTTCATTAAATTTTTATTTTTTTTTTTTTTTTTTATTTTTATTATCAATATAAAGTTTCTTTTACAGGTTTTTTTTTTTCGATGTCTGTCTCACTAGGATAAACCTGTGTCGAGACAGACGTATTTGATACATTAAAAATGTTTACATATTTTTTGATACATTAAATATTTCACTACATTAAATGACATTGTGAAAAAGATAGAAAATAATAAATAATAATAATAAATGATACATTTGTTAATCAGCATCTAGTTGGAGTACATACTTATGTAGGGATTTTTATAAAACAATTTATCATGGATCTGTCTTGGCTGATGATCCAAGATTTGATGTCTGTTTTATATTTCAGAAAAAAATCGTTCAGTCTAATGGCTAGTGGGAGAGCATTATATAGCCTTGTTGCAAAATATCTAAAGTTTCTCTGGCCAAAAGTTGTTTTAGCGAAAGGGATTTGTAAGAAATTATGTCCTTTTGTTCTAGTATCACGAGCAGTTTGGATATTGTCAAAAGTAGTTTTGTGTTTGAAGAGGTATGTTAGTATGTTTTTGGCATAAAGTTGCCTAATGTCCATAACACAGATTTTCCTAAAGATTTCATCCGAACTGCTTGTGATTGGTAGTTTGAGGATAATCTTTATTATAAGTTTCTGAGCTTTAGATATTGGATCAATGGCGGCAGCGTTTGCTCCTCCCCATGCTATGATACCATACTCTATTAAAGATTGACAAAGTGCATAGTAGATTGTTTTTAGCTGGCTTAGGTTGAGAAAGTTGCGAGTTTGTCTAAAAAAATAAATGAATTTTCTAAGTTTGTTTGCTGTAGAGGTTATATGTTCTTTCCACTTTAAATTGCTATCAAAAATAATACCTAAGTATTTAATTTTAGTTACCTGTTCTAAATAAGGGCAATCACATATTATCGGATTTGTCAGGTTGCAAGCACAAATTTTAATTTGATTTTCTGGGTTTCTTAAGGAAGGATTAATACTAAATTCAATGTATTTAGTTTTGGTCACATTCATTGTTAGTGTATTATTGTTTAACCATCTTTTAACCACAGTTATGCCCCTGTTAGCTTTTATGTATACATCATTCCAATTGCTTGATTTGAAGAGGAGAATCGTATCATCAGCGAAACTTACAATTTTGGCATCTATTTGAAGATTACATAATTCATTTATGTATATTAAGAACAGGGTAGGACCTAAAACACTTCCTTGAGGCACGCCGTAGTTAATTGGTAATTGATTGCTATTGCAGTTGTTGATTTTCACACTTTGCTTTCGGTTTGACAGGTAATCGCTAATAATAGTAAGTTCATCACCATTTATACCAATATTAGATAGTTTTTGTAAAAGTTTAGAGTGAGAGATAGTATCGAATGCTTTGCACAGGTCTAAGAATATTGATATGCATTTTGATCCCTTGTCTAAGTTTTCATTTAGAAAATCGGTAACTGTTGCCAGGGCTTCGGAGGTGCCTTTATTTTTCCTGAATCCAAACTGGTTGAGTGATAGTATGTTATTTTGTTCAAGGTATTCAATTAGTTGATTATTAATAGTTTTTTCAAAGACTTTAGATAGTGAATTTAGTAATGTAATTGGACGATAGTTCGTTATGTCCGCTCTAGAGCCTCCTTTATGTATTGGGATTATGATTCCGTGTTTTAGATTGTCGGGGAATCGGCCTTTTAGGATGCTTAGGTTAATAAGATTTGTTAAGGGAGTGGTTATTTCTGATGCAAGTTTTTTTAAGGCAATATTTGATATATCGTCTAAGCCAGTTGAAGACGAGTTTTTTAATGAGTTTATGATCAATCTAGTATCTTCATTTGAAATTTGTTTTAGACTAAAATGGAAGTTGTTGGGCAAATTTGTATTACAGCTTAGTGAACTGGAGTTGGTATGGTTTACATCGATATTTTTTGCGAGTTGTTCACCTATTTTTGAGAAGTATTTATTTGCATGATTAACAATAATATCGGGATTACTAGAAAAACTAAATATTTTATCATTTACTTTTAGTTGTTTTAAGTCATTCGTAGGATTAGGTTGAGAGTGGGTGGCTTCTTTAAGTGTTTTCCAAAGTTTTTTAGGATCATTATTACACTTTTCTATTTTCTGTTTGTAATATATCTCTTTAGCCTTTCTTATTATTTGGGTACAAATGTTTCTATATCTTTTATAAAAGTTTCGAAGTTGTATATCATAAGGATTGTTAATAACGTTTTTGTGGAGTTTGTTACGTTTACGGATAGATTTAATAATAGTGTGGTTAATCCATGGCTTAATTGGTAAAATATTATTTGGTATATGTTTTATAATTATGTTTGTATGTTCGTTAATGGTAGTCTGTAAGTAATTGATAAAGTACGTCCAGGCGTCTTCTGGATTTATAATGTTAAGTAATTCTGACCATGATTTACTCATCAGAGATTGACGAACACAATCATAATTGATTTGAATGATTTTTTTCTTATTTGTTGTGTTTTTATGTTTGTCTTTTCTGTTGCATGTTTGTATGGAAAGAATAGTGGTGTAGTGGTCGGTAAGTGTAGATTCATATACAATAGATATTACTGGGCAGTTGGATTTGACCATGACGGGTACTCTGAATAAAACGTGATTTCACACATAATAAAAATTTATTCGTTGATATGAAATAAATATGAAAGTAAGGTACCTATCCATAAACTTAAATCATGTCAATGACTTACAAACACTTAATGCGAACAATGTGCTTGCATCTTCTTGGAAAATATCAATAAGTCAGGTTTTTATGTTGTTGTTTTTAATTTTAAGCATGATTCCAGGTTCTCATCAATAAGACGACTTCTCAGTTTACTCTTGATAAAGTGAATGCTTGAAAAGATTGTTCGCATGAATGTATAGAATCAAAAAGGGAAAGAACAGCAAACGCGAGTTTTTTCAGCTGATCGTAAGAGTCCGGAATACTATTCCAGACGTTAAAAATGATCATGTCTTCCTTCTCCAGGTCTTTCAAAACAGACAACTTGTGTTGTGAACTAAGATCACATTTGTTCCTCTCCAATATTTCCAAATCAATACAAAGACGTTGAAATTCAGAGCTCCATATTTCCTTGTTTTTTAAATCCTGCAATTGTATTTCAAAGTCACCAATTTGAATGCTAAGGCCGCTCTGCGGTTTTTAAACTTTGAAACCTGCTAAGAAATGCTTCCCTCATATTTAAAATTGGTGTTTTGAAATGGTGTTTGTCAATAGAGGAATTATTTCAGGAGTTTAAAAACAGCAGAGCGACCTTAGCATTTGTGCCAGAGCCGCAATCGAGGAGCCAAAGAGCCGCACGCGGCTCCGGAGCCGCACTTTGCCGACCACTGCCATAGACGATGAGACTAGATTTATTCAAAACAGATTTTAAAGAAAAATTGCGCAAGTACATACCCGGCCGAGTTTGCAAAACGTCTTGAGTGATCGCACGTCATAATATGAGATTTTTGACTCGCAGAATTCGAGCATTTACGATTTTTTATAAATTCTAAAAATATAGGATTAACGCCAAATATAGCATCAATATAATCAGTTCATATGTCTTCGAATTAAAATTAAGATGTATGATTTTATGAAATGAGTGCGAGAAATTTCTATCTCTAACGCCAATCACTAAATTCATATTCCAGTTAATGACACGAGGACTGGAGTGGTCAAAGACAAATACGTTATAAATCGGTAGAAATTCGGAATGCGGGGGCTTAATTAAACGCAATTTTCAGAGGTTCTTGTTGGCCGATGCTTTTACTACATTTTTTAGTGTAGATAATATAATATGTTACAATAATTAGAGTCAAATAACTTACTAAGTTTTTTTTATTCTAACTATCGTGATTTTGTATATCAACAATTTTTTAATTTAATTTTTAATTAAATTAAAATTAAAATTAAATTAAAATTTAATTTTTTTTTTCCCAAACAATGTACATGTTTATATGTTTGTAAAACTATTAGCACACACGAAGATGTGAGCTAACTTAAGATTAATAAATAAATAAATAAAATAAATAAATAAATAAACAAAGTTTACATAAATTCATTAATATATTATATTGTGTTGTAATAATGATGTTGTTTTTGGTTGATTACTGCGGTAGGTACATCTATCATATTCGTGTGCAAACATTTATTATACTATTGGAAAACCGCAAAAGTCGGAAGAACCGCATTCAAAGTAAAGATAATGTCATTGTAACCTGATGATTTCTGATATTATTTGAGATATTCACCACCAAAATTATTATAGTGATTATTCACATCTACCCTGATGATGGATACTGCATTTCTGTCCGAAACATTGGCTAAAGAAGGAGGTAGCGCAACACGGCATAATACCCCAAAAATAAATCACTATGATGATTTTTGCCATAATAAAATTATATATTATACACTTAATTAATTATTCCCGGAAAGACGTCTTCAAAAGCTTATAGATGACTAGATGTAAAGATGTCTTCGTAGTTTTCAATTTGTTTATTTTTTTTGCTATGATTCATCTATTTAAATATGTTTAAAAAATACCTTCTTAACCAGGAACTTGAGTCGACAACTCTACAAACTGAGCCAAATCCCGATTGGATAATACCGACATTTATTGCGTATGTTTACTGCTGTAATGTCATCTGATTTAAGATAAATTTTATATTTTGTCAACGGGTGTGTACGTGATGGCTACCAAAAATTGATCATTGTCATCGGCCACGAATCTATCTGCCAAGTTCCATTTGTCGGGAAGTGGGTTAATTTTCCAAGATTTGCATCCATTCATTACCAAAAACAAGTAACGTTCAATTAAAAAAACACATAATGTTTTCTATCTCGATTTTACCAGTTGACTTCCTGCACTACATCGACTTTTGTGTATTTGATAATATATATAATAATGTTTTTTGTCGCTCACTATGCAATTGAGGATATTTTGTATCACTTTAGTTTTAGCAAGGTCTTGACTTGACACTTCTATTTCATTTCTATTTTCTCATGTCTTCCCTGTTTTTCTCTGCTTTTATATACCATCCTTTACTCTTGCATTGTACATTGTCCCAAATCTCGTGTCGCTTTGTAATATATTGTACGTTAGTCCGTTAATTAATTAATAAATAAATAAATTGACAATTATACGTTTCCACTATTTTCTTTACTTTCATTTGAATGTTTGCGACAATCTATCCATTTGACCACTGTTAGGAATAACCATCCATAATATTATTATTTTTATGAGCACTAGTTACTTCAGGGCTTTGCTCGAGTTTTAATTTTATTTGACGATTTATGTGTTATTTTATTTAATTTCTGAAAAAATAACTTTATCTAAATGCTCCATAGCTCATAACTGAAATATCACTGAAAAAAATTTAATAGTTGTATTACCAAGAAAATATAGATAGAATAATATCACATTTCTTTACGTCATAGCTCACAAACACATTTCTTCTGCGTAATTATTAGTACTTAAAATTTGTAAAAGTTGCGTAGTTTTGTGTGATTTCACTCAAATGTGCTTTACTATTGTAAACTTAACCAGTTCATTGCCAATATGGGCGGACCAATTACATGTAATTTGTAAACCTATTCAATGGTCATGTTTTGAAGAATTACTCCTACATTGCTTACATATAAATAAAATGATACACAAAGCAATAAAAAGAGCACATGCATTGATAAAATCACAACATGTATAGATAAAAAACGGGTTGTAAAATAATATAATGTACGATGTAAAACATGAAAAGATATTAAAAAAAATTATGATGAAGATTACAAAAATGCTACCATATTTATGCTACTATTATAAATTAATATTATACTTGTATATGTTTTACTTGCGTAAATATTGTTAAACTATAGTATTAAATAACCAACCATTTTTCAATAAAGTTCTTAATTTCTTTGTTGTGTTTTGTTTGATATTTTTAAATATTTTAATAATTAAGTATTTATAATATTTTTGTGCACATTGAACTTTTATACACATATTTTTTGTAGGTACCTACGAGTATTTATAGAACAATGACCTCATCGCAAAAAAAACATCTGTTTATGACATCATTTGATCACTTGGAAGTAATTTATTTTAAAATTGTAAGATTTCAAAACTTCAAAAGTGTATTCTAGAGGTTTGTCACTTTATCTTGAACTGGTAGTGCATTATTAAGTGATTAGTTAAGTTAGGTATGCACTGCTGATATTACAGTCCGTGATAGTCCACGATTAACCTCAATACCTTGTTGAACAATACTAATTATCGCTCCTAGTTCCATAATATCCCGCACTTCACAATCGTCATGAATGGCAGAGTGGTTTATGTAATAATTTGCGTTAAGTAATTTTGTATCTAAGCTTTTCTGTCTTTAAAGCGAAGCACTACGTAGTAATGCAAAATCATGTGTTTCTGGTTTGAAAATTTGATCGCTAGAAAATATTATAGATGTTTAATCAAATACTGGGAGTAGAACTAGGGCTGCCACCTTTCAAAAACAGTAGACCCGGAGATTTTAGAAATTTAGTTTTTTTATTAAAATAAAACTTTTTTAGTGTGAATTATTTAATTAAGGCAAAATGTCATGGTAAATTACCATTGGTAATGTTTTTTTAAATATAAATGACCTAACTAGTGCTAAGCTGACTTGAACCAGCTTGACACTTAAAACTATATTTTTCATTCTGAAGGGATTGTTTAAGCATCTTTTCTTGCTCAGGTTTCTTCAAAAACTCCAAAAATACTTGGCAATTCATATTGTTATTAATCCTCACAATTAACTCTGCCTTCACCATGTCTATTGACAAGCAGTTTCGCTCGTCTGTCCACAAATTTCCCATTAAAGAAAAGACGCGTTCAACAAAAGCATTGCTTATAGGGATTGAAAAAGAAAATCCAATAATTTTTGGCAGTTCGGTGAAGGTTGAGGTGACCTTGAATAACTTAACCCATCGTAAATCAACAGGCAATGTTGAACCACTAGATTGTACGAACTGAGGAAATACTTGGTTTAATTTTCGGGTCCCCTCATAAAGTTTATCTTCGTCGACATTTTTCATACCAAGTGATTCGACAGCTTCTACAGTAATTTCGTAACTTACTGCAATTGTTAGATCGAATTTGGAAAACATTTTGAATACAGAATCCTCAAAATCATACTATCTCTTTATGAATTCAAGAATTTTCCTATAAAATTCATTGGCTTCTTTTTTTTTAATTGATCCTGATCAGAAGGCCTCAAAAACTTTATGTTTCTCATTATGTTGGCACCGTAAAATTCATCATGCATTCACTCAGTCAGACAGTTACGCGCTCCGCGCCGTGATGGTCGTCTGTCGATTCGCTACCACCGCCCGGTCTGACCCGGAGATAGTGATGTTAAACCCGTAGCCCGGACATGCACCATGCAAACCCGTAGACTCCGGGTCAAACCCGGAGAGGTGGCAGCCCTAAGTAGAACACATCTTGGCCATTGAAATAATCGAGAATTATTGTGATAAATCTTTATAAGTCCAAAAAAAATAAAGTATCAGGCCTATAAGACTGCTATTATTATTATAGTTAAAAATCTCCTGCTTACGAAAACATTTTGGGTTACGGATCTGTTGCATAATGTGGAAAATTAATTTATTTAGAAAATAATCGTAAAACATTAAAATATTTGTGCATGAACTTTGCAAAATAAAATAAAATACAATCTTTTTGGCGACGTTTTTTTTCTTGCATAAATCAAAATAGGTGGTTGGTGTTAAGAGGAAGCTACAATCCAAAAATGTGTATATTCTTGGTATGCCTTATATTGTAGGTAATAGGCATTAAAATCGCTTGACAAATGGAGTCTAGAAACGTTCGATTTCAAGCATAAAACTGTTTTTTTATTTATTTTGTACATAATTTTATAAGAAAGCAAAAAAGTTAATCAAGTGAAACTTTCACAGAAAATCTTAGCTATAATACTGTATTTTTTAATTTGTTTATGTGTCTTGTTCTGTTTCATGTTTCTTTTAGATTTACATACATTTCTATTAAAAAATATTTTTTTAGTAGTTTACATTTATATTTTTTATAGAATAATTTTTTTATTTGTATTCAACTCAAGCGAAACGATAGGAAAACCTTCAATTTATCTAAAACATATTTTTTGGTATTCATAATGTCCACGTATTCGTTATAAAGATTAATCAAAATAGTGATTTAGTATTAAGTTTCACCTTAAGGGGGAATGTCAACCTTATCGCCATCTACATACGGAGTGTTCTTGTTAGCGGCCCGATTCCAAATGTTACACGACGTGGTGCAGCGTATTACATGACACAAAAAGCAATGCTAGTACAATCCTGAAGTAGAATAACAAGTTAGAAACATGATGTATGCAAGTAATGCGTCTCAAGTAAAACGTCCCAAGTACACACACACTTTACACGGCAACACGATAAAATACATTTAAACACCATACATACTCATGATGGCAAGCAATCCATTGGTTACGAGGGAAGCAACATATACAATTGCCTCCCAGACGAAATTAAATATGAAAAAAGTATAGGTACATTTAAAAAAAAATTGCTCAGTTTTATGCTCAATCAACAAAACAATGAAAGTGAATAATATCAGTGTGCAATATATTTATGTGTAATATATATGTTATTTCTAGTTAAATAAGTGAAAAATGTAATTTTCTTTTATCTAGAATAAAAAAATAAAAAAATAAATAAAAAAATGCATCTGTATGAGAACTGTGTTCACATTAACTACCGCTGTAATCTATCCACATATCTGACTTACTTTAACCAGTGATTTCAGAGCTTATTTAAAGTAAAAATATGGTGGAAATTTCTGTCCTCCTGTGGTTTCCGGTGTCAGGACGTCAGGAATCATGACGGGCGGTTAGGTACTCGACTGTGTGACCAGTAGCAACATGAGTTCTTGAAAAAACTAAAAAAAAGACTTGGTTAAATAGGTTAGTTTTATACGACATATCCTCTACTTTATATCATTTTTCAAAAGTGTGTTGAATTTCCACTGTCTTAAGTTGTCATGGAACCAACTACGTATGCGAATTGTGTACATAAGTCAAAGCAAGTTAAGCACAATACAACCATACCAAAAAATATTTGGAGAGTAGAATTTATTATTCTATTTGAAAAAAATATTTTTTTAGAACTTTGTAAATTATTATCGATGACAGATCAACTCAGAACAGTGGCAATTCAACATACTCATGAAAAGTGATGAAAAAACGTGTGAAATAGGTTGCATTAGGTTAGGATTATAGGCCATTTTATTTTAATCTATTTTTATGACTTCAAATCACTTTCAAAAGTATGTTGATTAGTTACTGTCCTGTCATGAAACAGAATTATCACCTTCATGCAAGATGCAAGAACTGAATAATATCGTTTTATCATTGATCAACAAAAAAACTCATCAATAAGTTCAAGATCTCTAAACTTTTAGACACCTATTCATGGCATGGATTACCTACAGAATACCAATTTAATATCCATCATACAACTGAACATATTCTGTTGTTTATCAATACGACATGGGCATCATGATCCCAGATTAATTGAATAGAACAAAAGGGATCAAAGATCAAATACTTCACCAGCATAAATATGCTATGTATAAAAACATACTTAAATAAATCTCGGCAATGAATAAGTTAACATTGAAAAAAAGTTAATTCTTTCTTAGACGCTTCTACAGAAAAGTTAACAAGAATAGCAAATTAAGAGTCGCGCTTTAAAATTAAAACTGGCAAAAAATATATTTATGTTCCAGCGACTTTGAATGATTTATTGCAAAAGTCAACTTGCTTTTGTGATTATTACATAATCATTATTATGTACATATCATTTTAGTGTATGGGGGTAAAGTACTACAGCTCCTCAAAAGTAATCAGATATGTATATTTCTCATCACAGTCATACATTTAATCCTTTCAACACCAGTGTTCTTCCTAAGGAACACGAAGAAAAAATTAATATCTCTTGATTTTTATATGTTTGTATATGTATATTTTTACTGCTAGTTTTAAATCAGTGGCGGCTTGTGACTTAGCGTGAAGATTTTCATGAATTCCGTGAGGCGCACGGCTAAACACAAATCTTCATTCAAAAAATCAAATTTTCGAAAAATAAAAAATAAAAATCGTTGTGGACTAAAGAACATCTATAGTGCCTAATTTTTCAATTTATCACTCTATCATACCCAAAAGTCACGAGCCGCTACTGGTTGCAATCCTTATTCCAGCGACAAATCCGTAAATATAACGAAGGATCGCGTTTAGACCGTTTCACTAGGAATGAGATACATTATTTATTTTTTTATAGTTGTCTTTATATTTATTCATGTTACACTGTAAATTATATATATGTATATATATATATATATATATATATATATATATATATATATATATATTTTAAATAAAACAATTATTTGTGTAATTTTTTTTCACTTACACAAATTAACCCCTTATGGCCTAAAACAACGAAAATCCAATTAGTATTATAATCATAAAATATGGTCTGAAAGGGTTAAGGGCAAGGGCAAGGTTTTATATAAAAATAAATAAAAACAATATGCACTTACATACTCGACATTACTCTTGAAGTCTTGGTCACAACATATTATTCTTTTTAGTTTTCAGTAATTAATTTCACAAATAATTGTTAATTCCATTTTAGGAATATTTTTTATTTACAATATATTTAAAAAAAAAAACTATTAAGCCTGTGACAGACCACGCTATAAGCTAGCTATATTTTCGAGGCTTGGCCTATTTCAGCGTATCACTCTCCGTAAATTCCCATTGGTAGTATTTAGGGAGCAATATGCTGAAATAGGCTAAGCCATAACATGATAATATATTAATTTGATTCTATTAATGTATTAAACGCGTTCTACAAATGTAATGAACGCGTTCAAAAAAGTTCAATAACTACATTCCTGAATTCTAAAATGAATTTAAAAAAAAGTATCTCATTCAAAAAATACTTTACGTGTTCTGGTACTGCCCTGAAGAAGCTACTGTTGTAGCGAAACAGGGTTGGCATTAAGTGTACATAATAAAAGTAGTGTATACTATGTTATTAATATTATAATGTCACATCACAAAGTATCTGCTGAAGATACGAACAAAATTACGTATTTTGGTGACCATAAAAACCCAAATAACCATGCAAACATGGTATACCATGCATCTGATAACAAATACGAAGTAAACCCAAACCCGCTTCTCAATTTAGGAAGCAGGTTTAGGTACCGCCTCCCCGGGAACCATTTATTGGATAACCAACACCTCTGCCATAGTTCAACCCAATTGGTTCGCTACGTTTGGTGACATTGCAGGGGTGCCCGGGTTCATCGGGTGAGGTGTGTTTACATCTTTCCTTCCCAGAACTTCTTCTCCCTCCTTTCCTTCAAAAGACCTCCACACAGCATCCTCAAAGATGACATTGGCCCTAAGGGAAATTATTTTCCTCAGGTCCTCCTGAGTGGGTTTAGTGTAAAAAAAGTGTTTGCACAGAAGACCCAACACAACAAAAAAATAGGGTAGCCAGAAAAAATTATGGTAATTCGTAAATAATGTATTTCTGGCAGCCCCAGCAAGCATTCTTACGTAAATCCGTAAGTAGAATTAATTTTAACTAACTCTCCAAATAATTAAAATATTGAATTTATTTGTTTCAGACGCGTGCATCGCGGTGCAATATTACGCGCTGAAGGCGAAACCCGCAAAGTCTGTGCAGCTTGCGGTGCCGGTACCGTGGCCGAGTGCGCATCATGCGCGTTGCCCGTCTGCGCAGCCTGTTGCACTGACGCGCCCGGACCCGCTAGATGTCGCCCGTGCGGCAATGACAGGTAAAAAAACTAAAATCACTTGCCTGCTCAAGCTTTAAAAGATTTCATTTTTGGTTAAATTATTTTAATGAGCAGACATTCATTAAAATCTAACCTATCCTTCATAATAAATTTATTCTCACAGTTGAGATATAAGCTTTGTTCAAGAAATAACAGATGTCGCTCTTGGACTACATTAAGCTCCATGAACCCAAAGAACGACATCTGTTATTTCTTGAACAAAGCCCTTCCCGCGACTGAATTTGTGTATTCGACAACAAGAACGATGGATGTTACGTATGAATGTAAATGGAGAAAAAACAGAACAATCATGGGATGTATTATTGCAGGATTAAAATTCATGCAAATAACACAACAGATCAACGACAATAATTTACAGTATGATCAAGTAAAAAATATTCACGAAAATGTACTAAATCATAGGTGTACTTTATCGCTTGTCTGAATTTTTGACACAGCAGTTCCAATTTTGAAAATGACAATGATTATGAACATGAATTCGCCCACATAACACATACATCCACACACAGACACACATGCACACGTACACACACACACACAAACACTCACACACACCTCTCTCCTTCCCCAGCACACTAATTTAACTTAACTTAAAAATGTAACTTAACCGTAAAATGTATAATATACCTCATATGCATATATGTCAGCGACATGTCATTGGTACCAATTATCGTACTAACTTTTATAATTTTGTAACTATTGTCATCTATGTAATTATGTGCCGTTTGTTTCTGCAATAAATAAAATAATAAAATATAAAATATAAGTTTCTATTAAAATATTATATTTGAAGTAACCTTATGGCTTATCTGAATTATCGATAAAATCAGTTCCAATTTTCAAAATGTTTTATTTTGAATTTAAGTTAATTGAACCATAGTTAGAATCAGATACGGACCCACAACCAAAATTAGTATTTTTGTGATCAGGGCCTTCGTCTTATTTATATGAGACCGTAACTATTTTGTCCTGCAACATGATTCATAATTCAAAGAGAAAAAAAACATCAGGGCCGGAGATAAAAAACTGTGCGTAATTTATTTAACTACTACCAATTTTGGTACATTCATATTTAACTTCTATTGCAGGCAGCGTAAATTTTTAGCTACATTTTTCCTTTTGTAGCAAGTACCTTTTGGGATTCGGGTTACATAATGTGGAAGACCTCTTGCACTTCTTCATACCTACTCCGAAGCGAGGATATAATACATACCGAGGATATAATACATACCATACTTCATACCAAGCCTATCAGAACCCACCAATCAACAAAGCGCTTGACGTTTGTCACAAATTAGTGAAACTGCCCCCATGACAATTTATACTTACATATACCGCAAATTTGAGTTCCTCTCCGTAATATATTGGTGCATAGCCTTTTTTATGGAGAACAGGGATAAATACATATAAAAAAGATAACATTTGCTGTGACTAAACATCTTGCCTAGTGTTTTCAGAACAATTTAAACGTAAACTGTTTTTTTTAATACATATATTATTGTCTCCAGATTGGTTCTAACGTCTCAGCTGAAGGGCAGTCATTCCTTCTTGCAGCTGTTGAGGGATAATTTCTATTTCGGTTCTTGGTCTGAAGAAGACGACAAACTGAATCATTTAAAAGGTTTGTACCTTAATCCTTTTATTTTTTATTACTACCTACACCGTCCAAGTTTCAAAGAATAAAAAGTAAAAAAACGTTGTTCCTGATGACGTCATATTCCAATACATATTTAAAAACTTCATGATGGTTGATGGATATCACGCTGCTTGCTGAAAACAGGTGGGTTTATCTTTTCAGGACCAGGAGTGGGGATTACAGTAACAGCATTTAAAATGATACATTATATCATTGACATCCCAAACCACGTAGAATGTTATAAATTTCCAAGACCTGCTATGATATATTCGCGTTCAGAGCCGGCCCCATGCGGGCCCAATTGGAACAGTTCGAACTTGTGATTATTTTTCACACAACAATACAAATAGGCCTAGGCGTCTACTGGTTTTGAAAGGGGGCGCAAAAATTGTATTCGCGCCATGAGCCGTCTGGCTATGTCTGGTATGAAAAACAGTGTTTTTTATTCAGATGTCAAGACATTTCGATCTTTTTAAATACGACGTGTTTAATTAAATATTTTCACTTACGACTATTTATTATAATTGTATTTTTGTGTATTAGCGCGCTCCCTCTATTATTCGCATTTACTTATCTCCCTTTTGAATCGTCTTCTTTTCTTTGAACGCTTATAACGGTGCCTGTTTTCCTTTAGTGTTGGGGGTTCGGGGGGGAGGCAGCGAGGTGGAGGCGGAAGGGCGCCAGGTGCGGGACTTCCTGCAGCAGCTGGCCGAGAAGTTGGCTGGAGGCTCCCTGGATGACGTCAGCGTCTCCAGAATGTTCCAGAACCCTGAATGTAAGTTTTTTGTTGAATATTTGTCAATCTGCTTCTGTGGTTTTATTTATTTTTATTCATTTTGGGAGCTTTTGTGTGTGTGTGTTGTGTTTTTAAATGAGGTACGATATGTGATAAGCTTCTTCAAGCAGGTAGTTTATTAGCAGGATGAAAAAATACAAAGGGAATTTAGGTACAAACAGAAACATATCAAACATAAAAACAAAAAAAAATATCTTAAATTTTGGGTTTTCACAAAAAGTTCAGCATAAACAATATGTTTTCAAAAACGTAAACATAAACCAAAAATCAATGGATAGCGCGATAAGAAGATTACGATATATTTTATTAATATATTTTTTAATTTCTTCATAAATTTTAAATTTAGTAGGTATAATAATAATGAAAATATACTATATGTCAAAACATCGTTTTGAAGGCCGAAGCAGCAATGCTGATTTTAGGGATTTTTAGATTAAAAATAAATTCTTCCATTGCAATTCCTGAAATTACCAAAATAATTATTACTATAATGCAATTTGAGATTTTACAATCACTACTGGTGTCTTTCCGGTGTTTTCCCAAAAAACACAACGGCGTACAAGTAATCAATATTTCATTTGTTTTTCTACCTGATGAAAATGTTAAATAAATAGTTTGGCGATATTTTCACAGGTGGCGCCGAGTAAAGTTGTAGTTTCTTTATTGTGGTTCATGTCGTAAAAAATATATCTGAAACAAGTATTTAGGTTTTTAATTTGCAGCGAAACTTATTGGGCAATTTTGGAAGATATTCTTCTCAGGCATCGGACAACTTTTTGGGAGACTTAACTCTCTTTTTGGGAGATATAATATCCCAACCTGACACGGTCTCTTTAAATTTATCTTATTTTGTAGTTCGGTGAGAAATTTGATTTAAACAGTCTTATAACGAGAGAATACCGCGTTTTCAGTTGGAAATAAAAAATACTATTAGCTCCCCTGAAAATATTTTAATAATTCTAAGACACAACATTTAGAATTTGAAACAAATTTTTAAAGGTTTGTAAATTTTTAAATAAATATCATCTTGTTAAGTAACAGTAAATTTTATAATACCTTTGTCAAAATAAATATGTTTTTTTTAGTTACGTCTAAAGTAGTTATTTCAGTTACACGATAAAAAACCATTGGTAAGAGAGTTAAAAACTTTATCTTTGTTTGCGTTCGAAATTTTAATTCTATACCTCAGAAGTCAAAGGTCGGTTTTCATATTTTTTAAATTGTTCAGGTGAGAGGAAATACTAAAAATTTTCCTTTGAACATTTTAGGGATACCAGACCTTTTATGTTGACCTAACTTAGTTTCACATTGTCGTAGGATAACCGTCTTTATACCTCTGTATAGATACTGAAAAAACTAAAAATTTCTAATACATAACTCATTTTCACAAAAAACTGGACAACCGACCTTTAACTTCTGAGGTACAGAATTTTATGTCGATTTGTACTAAAATACTAAAATCTGAAAGAGTCTCATCTGCTTTCAAGAACGATACTGTACATAAGTAATCTTACATAAGTTATATTACGAACATAAAAAAACAGCGGAATGTCCTCTAATCCTTGTAGTATATCTTTCAAAATAATTTAGTTTGTATATATACTCGTACCTTGGCATTAACACATTATGCTGCGTATACACTTCGCGCCGTTTGCGGTTGCTTCGTTCCTTTCCCATAATTCGTGGCATAATTCATAATGTGCTTCGGTTCCCGAATGAATACGTAGCATAAAATATTATTACATAAGTACATTATGTACAAGTTTTTTCTAGTTAGATTTGTGCTCTTTGATCAATGTTCGCATTTTTGTGGTTAAGCAGATGGCAATAAATTATACTGCAAAGTGATAAAACTAGAAAAACAAAGTTATGTGATCATAAAAATAGCACCTAATAATAGGTAAGTACAGTTTAAACTGAAACCTTTGTACCTATAACACTTAACAATGTTTTCTCTTTTTACCTACAAAAAGAGAACTAGAAAAATTGTTTTTTTATTGCAAGAGATAAATTTAATAAAATAAATAGGTATCTTTGCATTATTACTAAACATAAAATTTTCTTAAATAGAACTGATGAAGTGTGTTCTTGAACGAAGAGAACGATACTTTATCTCGTCTTTCTCTGACAAATTTATGAAATATAAATAAATTCACCCTTAATATCTGCAAAAGAAATGACCACACTCTGGTTGAGTAGTTGAATCATCCGCACGGGGAAAAATGAGTTTTGCTAATTTAATTAGGAATCTCTTCAAATTACTAGTAATCTGGTTACAAACGGGATTGCACGCTTTAATGACTGAATTAACAGGTTTCCTGTTAAACTATTCGTAAATAACGAATAAATTTCATTCGTTAAAGGCCTGCAATCCCGTTTTTAACGGGATTACCAATAATTTTAAGAGATTCTGAATAAATTCGCAATACTCATTTTTCTCTATGTGGAAATGTTACAGACACACATTGAATTAGTTTTTAAAATACAAATTAAATGCTCTATGAAAAACAAACTTGAAAAATTTCAAATGACTATCAGTAGGGCTTGCAAAACCAAACCCAAACTTGAATTCAAACAATCCAGAATAAATACACCCCCCTCCCCCAACCCGTTATATTTAAAACCCATTCTGAAAACAGCGGGAATTCTCCCATCAAATCTCTTTAATAAAACCCCAAGAACTCAAGATGAAACACAAAATTAAGCTTACAGAAGATAAAGATATGATGGGAATACATAATATATATATGCTTTCAGAGACATGAGTTTCCCATACGCATTTGGCAAAGCATACCTACAGTTAATTTTCATCTAGTAGGTATGTAGGTAGATACTACGAACCCGCGAGTACCTATGTTATTTATCTGAATTTTCAATTCAATGAAGTTAGTTCGACATGGGAAATGTTTATTCTCACCTGTGTCCACATGTGTATACATACATAAATATACTATTTGTTTCAATTAATTTAGCGCAACTAAAGTATGATTTATGATACTGCAATCATCTCTGATGGCTTCATGCTTTTGCCTGTCAAATGGATGACATCTATGAAAGTTGCATTGGAAACCATCTTATAATAATGATTGACATGCCTACCCATTATAATTATTTAAGAAAACAGCTTATCTCGAATTAGTGATGGCCATAATCGAAGTACCGTTTACCATTTTAATACTTAAGTGATATTTCGTATAGCGGTTGATGCTAATGACGCGAATTTTATATATTTATGAAAAATTAAAAAGAATATTTTAAAAGATGATATTTTAGATAAATTTTAATGTAATTACTTACATTGTAGTGATTTGTTTTTGTGGTATTATGCCGTGTTGCGCTACCACCTTCTTTAGTCAACGTTTCGGACAGCATTGCAGTGTCCATCATCAGGGCAGATGTGTAAGTAGATGTGATTATGATGCACACTGCAATGCTGTCCAAAACGTTGACAACAACACGGCATAATACCCCAAAAACAAATCGCTCTAATACTTTTGGCCGTGAAAATCTCAAATCATACAATTACTTACATTATGAGTATGATATTTTAAGAAGACATGGGAAATGTTAATATTAATAGAGATAACTATGGTGTTTTCAACTTCATAGTTTGGCGAGGGGTTTTCAGTAACTTCTGTAAAGATGTTTTAAAATACTAGACAGTTATTTTTCTCATAATTCCCTAAGCCAAGATTTTGTTGACTTAATTTAGTTATTTAATTTTATTTATTTATTTGGTTTGATACTGTGTGGGGAATGTTATGTAAAGTTACAGCTAAACAATTAGAGCTTCAGAATTAATCATTATTAATTAAGAAAACAAATGAATTCATTCAATTTTTTGAAAATTCGTTTTTTTCCAAATAATCGATCTTTTGATAAAGGACATTAAATTATTTATTACTATCTCGTTCATTATAAAACCTGGCGGTGCGGCAGAGCGGCTTCGACCAAGTATTGATACATTAATGCGCCGAAGTATATATGTATGTAAATGGTGTTAAAAGGAAATATTTATTGATGGTGTTTTTATTGCCTGAAATGAAGTATTACAATCGAACAGTTAATGATAGATTACGGTTTATCGCAATAGATACCTCGCCTCGCAACAAGTTACATTATTCTTGATCGAATGGATGTTCGAAGGCAGGTAGGAATTCATTTTAACGATTTTCCTCGAATAATGTATTATAAAATTTGTAAATTTAACTTCCTTATCTTCTATTTCCAATAAACATTTGTTTTCCTTGGAATGCAAATAGCGGCTTATCTACTTAAAAGCGTAAATTATTATACATTGTTCATAGTTTTGGTTAAAAATACAACGCGTGTAAAAATTGTCGTAAATTATATTCTTTTTACACATTCCCAATTTTCGTATTTCCCTTTTACGAAAGATTTCACGTAAATAACTTTTCTTTATTTACATAAATAACATTTTTTATGAATCCCTGTGAATCTGTTTCATCCGTATGTAAGTCCGTCAGTTTGAACCTAGCTCGGTGACATTCGACACGCTTCCATGATTTTTGTTATCTTCCTTTTGTTTCTATAATTTGTGCATCAATCTTAGATTTTTGAAATATATATTTTTGATTTTTTATTTTATATTAGTTTCTATGATAAAGTTTGTACATGATGTAGCCATAAAGCATAATATAAAAATGGTGTCACCGTTTTAACAGGGTTATAGGATTTTTTTTTCCTCACAAGGGTTTCCTCTTTTGAGACGGCCTGTGGTTTTTATGTTTGTTTCTAGATGCTTTTACATCGTCTTCTTAATGTTTGAAAGTTGATTATAGCTCTTTTCTCTCAGCCATATTTAATTTCATTTTAAATATATAAATTTCTGTAATGTTTTTTGTATGATTTGGTAGAGCATTATATCGTTTCGCAGCAGAAAATTTAAAGTTTCTCTGTCCAAAAGATGTGTTAAATCTGGGATAACTAGTATATTTTGGTTTATTGCCCTGGTTGGGTATTTATGTTGGGCGCTGATTTTTATTTGAGTTAAATACAACAGTTTTTGAACAAACCTTTTGTACATTAAAAACTTGAATGTTTTCTCAATATTTCGTCTGTTGGAGTTCTAACCGGAACCTTCAGAATTGCCCCTGAGAGTGCTCAAATAAGATAGCCATCCAGTTATCCCATCTCTAATTGTGACTGATAATCTCATTTTTTTCTTCCATTTATGTCATAATATAGAGTTTTTTATGGATATTTTGTTGTATTTTAGATGTTCAGCTTGGCCATGTTTCAGATGATGGGATGTTCTATCGCTATCACGGTCCGGTTAGTTCTGCGATCGCTTCTCTCTCTTTAGCCCTCCGAAGCCCTCCGAGATGTAAGTCCCTACTTGAAAGGTACTAAGCTCACGTGTGGATTTGCTTAACTTGCACCAAATCTCGTGTACAATTCGTGTGTATTTTTGGTTTGAGATATCCACTGTGTGTTGTGTTTTGCACTTTTTTGGGCTGTAGGAAGATAATAACAGGTCCCTACAATGTTTAAAATGAGTTGGTTTACGTGACTAAATAGGACCTGTAAAACTTTTTCTTGACGAAATGTTCACCAGCTAGGCTACTTTAAATTTTAAAGTTTATCTAAAAGAGCAGAGGGATAAAAATACACTGTCTAACTACATAGATATATATCTGGCATATAAAAAGGTTTATGATCATAAAGCATAGGTTTATGATCAAGTTGATTATAAACTAATACCAGACATAAAATAGTCGTAATAGTCGTACACTGTGTTAGGTTAAACGTGAAAACAATTAAATAAGAATTTCCATGTAACTATTCACATTTTTTTTAAATCACTTGTCAATTTTCAATTAATATTGATTATTATCTGCTATTATCAAAGGATCGCTCACAAATATATTATGTACGATTTTTATCTTAAGTGTGCTTGTGTCTGTTCAGTGTAAAGATAGTGGAACTATGTCACCACCCGGTTGGGCAGCGTTGGGATGCAGATTAAGGTAGGGGCGGATGTAGGAAGGGATTTATTAATGCGAGATGCCCAGATTATCATACGAAGGAGGGTAAACAGATGCCGGTAGCTCCACATACGAGCCTACTTACACAAAACAAGTCCAAGAAATGACCCGTTTTCATGAAGCCAACATCAACTGGGAACGGGTGCTCCACTCATGTTCGTCGAGTTTTCCGGGCACAATGCTGCTAGCTCCATAGAGCAGGATACATTAAAATACCGGTAGAACAGACTCCACGCATGCCTATATTGCGTATGTGTATTAGAGACGGCAATCGGTCTGATAACAATCAGAAGGACCGCCCTCCTTTGCACAGAATCAAGTCGGTTTATTGTAAGTTATTATTATAAGTATTTTGGGGCTCTCTTGAGATTTGTACAGGTTCAGCTGTTGGTCAATCTTTTGAAGAGTGTGCTATTTTTACACATGACGCCTGGTTTCTTGGAAGCCAGATTTACTCGGGCTTCTATTGAGCCTAAATTCTTCAGCCGTTCTGATAGACTTACTCCAATCATTTCAATTGAGTCTTTATTGGGGAGGGTGCTTCCATAAAATTGCCGAATCTTTGCCGAAGTCAGGGACGCCTATGTTTTTGAGACCTTGAAACCGATCAGGCTGGCCCAGGGCCGGCCCTGAACCAACCGGCACCTGACACAAATAAATTTTATTGTAGAAAGCAATCACTTTGTGGTTTGACATATTTAATAAAATAAAATACTTTTTTGTTTTAAAACCACGATATTTATTAATTTAAGAACCGACCGGTTTCGCTTTACTTAAGCATCATTTTGTACCCTGATGATGATTAAGTAAAGCGAAACCGGTCGGTTCTTAAATTAATAAATATCGTGGTTTTAAAACAAAAAAGTATTTTATTTTATCAAATAATTTTTTTCAGACGATCACTTTAATCAATAGTATACGGATTATTTGTATTTTTGAGTAGTGCCATTTTTATGAAAAATAATCTCAAGTCTTAGGACTGTTAGGACTTTTCGATCCAGGCACGAACCTTCTCGAGGAACAAATGTAGATATAATACAGGGTTTTCCAATAAGAGGTGTTATTTTAAATAGCCCGCTATTTCGGTAGATATTACTTTTGAAGCTGTCTTTTTTTAACATTTGACTAGTAGAAACTACGCCATTAATAATAATGGAATGATACACGCTTTAAAATTTTTCAAATTCACTTGAGTGAATCAAATGCAAATCATCTTGAGTGATGAGGCCCATTTCCACCTCGGTGGCTTCGTCAACAAGCAAAATTGTCGCATTTGGGGCTCGTAAAACCCAAGAGTTATTGTTGAAAAGCCTCTCTATTCTCAACGTGTGACTGTTCGGTGCGGTTTATGGTCCGGCGGAGTCATTGGACCTAATTTTTTCGAAAATTAGGCTGGAGCAACAGTTACGGTGAATGGATTGCGCTATCGAGAGATGATTAATGATTTTTTTATGGCTGAAATTGGATGGTATTAATCTAGACACTGTTTACTTTCAACAAAACGGCGCTACATGCCACACAAGCAACGAAACTATTGATCTTTTACGATTGAATATCAAAATCACACATCTTATTGGAAAACCCTGTATATCTCGTCGCCATTTAGTGTGAAATTTAGCACTAACAAAGCCTTTCCTACAATAAGAAATTTGGTTGTTTACAGTTGAAAAAAATATAATAAACAGTAATTGTCGATTGAAGTACTTGTACATATCGAATTATTTGGCGGGTTGGGAATAGCACCTGACCGGACATCAGAAGGTGCGGGTTCAATTCCCGTCGGCGGCGTTTATTTTTACTCGGGAGATATTTTTAATATGTATGGATATTTCAGGCGAGTAATTATTGCTTATAATAATTTCTTCTCGAGGTGTTGGTCAACTTTTTCTCACAACTTCCCGAGCAGTTAATATAGTGAATTATGTTGTAGCAAGGAATTGGTGTACATTCAACGAGATTGTTGATGTGCTACAAAAACAATCTAACAAGCACAGATCCCTGTGTCACTCCCGCATTGATTTGGTGCAAAGATGAAGAAAAGCCGGCAACTATAGTCTGAATTATTTTCTTCTATTGATAAAGTCCGCAATCAAATTAAACATAATCCGTATCGTCAAGCCAATTTGAATTATACCTTTAGCATTAATAAGTATTTATTTAATGTCGATTATTTATAAAAAATAAATCTAAACTGATTTTTTTATGCAAGTACAGTACCTATCTATAAAATAAATGCAATATTGTTTGTAATAAAATAAATATCTCTGTTACAGGGATTAAATTAGTGAACTTCTACATAAAAAAAAAATTATCAAGTATTCGTAAACATCCATTAGCTTGAATTTATATGATCATAATATCGAGTCTCCATCTTCTATCTTCGTGTCACATGTTCCTGTACTTTATTTTACTTAACTTAACTTCACTTTATTTTTTTAATATTTTTTTTGTAATACTTGCATCAACTGTAAAGCGCCCATGAGGTGATAACTCACAAAATAGGCACTATACAAATTGTCCAATTAATAAATAAATTAATAACACACTAAGTTAATTTCGATACATGGTTTTGGTAATGCATCTCAAAACGCATCTAGATAATATAGATATACTCAGTTCATTTTCTGGATTGATATTACAAAGGTGTTCCGTAACGCTGATTGCTTTTGACAGGCTGTGTACTAGCCAATCGTACCGTCAGAATTTAAACTGTATAGTTTAAATTTCGCACATGTCAGCTGGATCCACGGAGGCCGTGGGCCGAGCAGTTGCACAAAAACGGTTCGTCCTGTCAACTCTCGATCGCCGGTTGTCTAATCGGAATAATCATAAGACGTATTTTTATCGCAATTTAATCTAAAATAACGAGTACTAACAACCACGCTAAACGTCCCAGTGCTGACAGATGATGCTCACTATGCAGATTTCACCATCTCCTCCCGGTAAGTTGATTGTGAATTAACGTTATGTATTGTGTTTTTGCATCGCCTGTCACAAGCCATATAATTCATTTATACTTTATCTGTGTGGAATAGCCCTTTAAAGTGCGGCTATTCCAACCCCTGTTCGTTCTTAGAACAAAAGGTGACCTGTGTTTTTATCAAATATTAAAATAAAACATTTTAAGATTTATCTGATAATCTTAATAATGATGTCTGAAGAAATTCTTTGAATTTCAAAACAATTATAATCAAATTGATTGATGGAATTGGCCACAAGCCACAACAGATTATATCATATTTTTATGGTGTAGGTAAAATAGACGTAAGCATGTCGTTACATAATATTCCCGCAAGATAATGCCTACAAACCTGTAGATTAGAAACGTAATAAATATCATGTAGAGGCCTATATAATATATTAGCTGACGGTAACCCGGCGTTGCTCGGGGTTATGAATGGTTTGCAGTAAAGTTGTGAGGTTGTGAATTCGAGAGAACCTCAAGCGTGAATTTTTAAGATGGAAATAATATTGTTGTAAACAATTGAAAAGATTACATTTTTAAAGTTCTCTTTTCACTTGATCGTGCCATGTCTTCCTAGGGCGTCATTGACTTCTTCTACCGTTCATTTCCATGTCATACACTTCTTTCTTCGTTCAGAGGAAACTCGGGCGCTGAGAAATTTGAACAATAGGTATTTTAAAAATCACTTGCTATTTCACTCTGCTCAGCGAGCGCGCTGTCGATGTGTAGGTACCCACCCAACTAAGAGTGTGTGCATGTTACGCTCGTCCTCCCGCCCCGCATCTCCCGTCTTCCGTCCTTCGTCATGTAGGTATATCTGGTGTTTGTGGTTATTTTTCCGATTTATTTCTCCTTTTGTCTCGGCATATAATGTTTTTGTTTACTGGGCACTTACTGGGTCTTACTAAAATCTCTAAACAGTATCGAACAAAGTATCAGCGTCTGTCTGTTTGTGTGCTTAGTTTTTGTTTTCTTCTAAACTACGAAATGGATTTTGATAGGATTTTCACTATCATTTAAAGATTTTCTTCCGAAAGGTTTACACACGTAATTTATAAATATGTATTATATTTATAAAAAGTAGAAGAAAGTCATTGTGTAATCAAGTGAATTAAAATATATTTTCGGGCGCTTAAATTGCTAACGCTGGCTAAACCTTGTGAAATACATCAAAATAATGTACTACTAATTAATTGTATTGCTCTTACTTACTTGACCGGTCAGTGGCTGAGTGGGCATCTCGTTTGGGTCCCACCCGGGCGTCCCATGTTTGATTCCTCGGCTGGCTAAGTTCTCCATCAAAACACAAGCAATACCTTCCGCTTAGTGTGGTGGTAGTAGGAGTTTTTCAAATGTTAGGTTATTCGTAACCAGGGAATGTTTGTCTTTCTTTTAAAAATTAAAAAAAAATCTTAATACCCATATAGGTACACCTACTAAAATATGTAGGTGCGTACATTTGAACTGCCTCCGTGGTTGAAGGGTAAGGCTCTTGGCTACGAATCCGCAGGTCGCGGCGTGCACAAGTAAATTTTATTAAATTAATTTGTGTCGTTTTGCTAAATTAATCAATTAAAAATAATATAAAATACTTGTTTGGACAGATAGTTATCTTTTTTGTTAATCAAAACTTAACTAAACCATTCAAGTTGTTTGAGACAGGGAAAAGTATTAAATTAAAATATTTATTTTTTATTTTAGTAAAATTCCTGAAATCAACAGGTTTTAATTCCCTTGCGATGTTTATTTGGCCAAAATGACCAATTTTTACCACATAAACATCGCAAGTGACCAATTTTCGATATAATATTGCAATTTTTTGTTCACTATTTTTTTTTTACGAATCTTATTATTGTGTTTTGTTAATAGAGCCAACGCCAATGCCATTCGTTGAAATTTTAAAAATGACATGAAAGCCATAACACCCTTGCCAATCACCACACTGCAAATCGGATGGTGTGGAGGAAACCTCCATTTTTTTCCACTCAACCTCCAGACATGTCGGGGTTCTGAAAATCGGATCGTGAATAAAAATGAACTAGTATTTAAATATCCATGTAACTCGAAAATAATAGAAAATGTCATGACTAAACGGCGCAACTTTTCCTACTGTGTTTTGTTATAACAGATCACCACGCAAATGGCATCTTTTTAAAAATATATATTTAAAAAAAAATTCTTTATTCATTGTAAGTGGAGGATTTTTTGACTTTCATGCTAGGTACATGTCCGTGTTACGACCAAATTCTGTATCGGGTTGCTACAGGGTTTTGTTATAATACTCGTCCAAATAAGTCGCGTCTCAACTTAAGCGCGCACATACAATAGTCAGGTGGCTTCTTGCTGCTAACTCATCTTCAGTCGCGTCGCGACTTGAGCGTGCGTTTAGTCTCCCGATCCGGCCTGCCACGCAACTGGCGGACCGATGCATATATCGCCAAGACCCGGACAATCCTCACCCCCATGAACCCGGGCACCCCTGCTCAAGTCACCAAACGTAGCGAACCACTTGGGGTGACCTATGACAGAGGTTATCCAATAAATGGTTCCCGGGGCGGCGGTACCCATAACCACCTCCCAAATTGAAAATTATTATAGTACTTGACGTATACAAATTGAATTTGGTCCAATTTTAGTAAGATCGGCAAGTATGGTATACTCGAAATAAGTCACTAAACCAAAAAAAACTAATAAAATATATCAATAACATTTTGAACTCCCAATCATTGGAAACATTATATCTTACGCAGATGATACAGTGATAACTATTGAAGGAAATTCTTGGAATGAAGTCGAAGTATCAGCTAATAATGCCATAAATATCGTTAAACTATGGTTTGACGAAAACTTATTGACACTAAATGTCGAAAAAACCCATTTTATACCTTATAATGTAATAGCTTTAATGTAAATCTTAACATAAAAATTCACGAAAGAAATTGCCTCCTTAGAATCGCACCCTGTAACTCTAACTGTATACACATTAGTAGTAAAGAAGAAATAAAATATCTTGGAATAATTATTGATAATAACATCAAATGGAAAAGTCAAATAAATTCCACAGTAGACAGAATGAGAAAACTGATCTATATATATTTTTAGACTAAGAAATATTGTATCATTAAAAATACTAAAAGATATTTATTATGCACTTGCGCACTCTGTACTACAATATGGAATCGTGGCTTGGGGGGGTGCATATAAATCATCCCTGCTCCCATTGGAAACTATTCAAAAAATATTAATAAAAATCATCTTAAAAAAGTCATATTACTACCCAACTATAAATGTTTTTCAAGATTTCCCGGTTCCCCCACTTACAAAAAATTATGACAAAACTGCACTTCTACAAATACATAAAGATTTCTTTAATAAAAATAATTTACCACAATTGAATATTAGCAAAAGAATAATATCTGTTGGAGGACTAACCGTGCCACTAGCACGAACCACAACAGCACAGCATCACTATATATTCAAGGGTGTAAAATTACACTGGTCAACACATTTTTAGTCCCTTTAACGAAAGTAGCCAAATCTGACAGGAAATTTCACGCTGATTTCAGATATGTGATTAGTTTTTTATATCACGTCAGGTTTTTATGGGTTTTAAGTTTTACTAAAATGTGTATTAATTCATTTTTATTCGTGAGTTATCATTGATTTTTTGATTTCTGACCATCCATTCCATTTGGTCTGCTGCAAAAATGAAAGAGAACTATGACAACATGAAGCTGCTGTTAACAAAAAATAAATTTGTAAAATACGAATGGAAAATATGTGGTGATCTAAAAATAATAAAGCTCCTACTAGGACTGCAAGCGGGATACACAAAGTGTTGTTGTTTTCTGTGCGAGTGGGACAGCAGAGACAGGAAAGACCAAGGACTGGTCTACTAGAAAGCACCTTAAACCTGGCACGAAGAATGTTCAACATGCTCCCTTAGTAAAATCTAAAGATATCTTACTTACACCCTTACACGTTAAATTGGGTTTGATGATTTTTTTTCAAAAGGCTTCTCTAAGGATGGAAATGGCATGATTTACTTAAAGCAAAAGTTTCCTAAGGTCAGCGACGCAAAAATTAAAGAAGGAATATTTGTGGGACCACAAATAAGGGAGGTCTTGACTGATCCGAATTTTCTAACAGTGTTGAGACCAGTCGAGCTAGCCGCTTGGTCAGCCTTCAAGAATGTTGTCGAGAACTTTATTGGAAGTCATTAAAGTGAAGAATATATCAGCATTGTGTCTGAAATGCTCATAGTCTATAAAAATATGGGATGTAACATGTCACTAAAAATACACTTCCTTCAATCTCATTTGAATTTTTTCCCCGAAAATATGGGAGATGTCAGTGACGAGCACGGCGAACGATTTTACCAGGACATTGCGGATATGGAAAAGTGATACCAAGGAAAGTGGAGTCCATCTATGATAGCAGACTATCGCTGGACCCTGCATGAGCCTCTCAAAATACTCACAAGCGCAAATCAGGAGCAAAAAAATTTAAATTGAATTAGTTTTGAAATTTTGTTAAGTAAGTACCCGTCATACTATGGAAGAATTATGTAAAAAAAACTTTGTTAAATAAAAAAAAAACTGACCTATTAAATTTTTTTTTGTTTCATTTCGTGTTTATGGATACTAAATACATATTAAAAAATTAGCTATGCTTAAGGGACAGCACTTAAAAAAATAAATGTCGACCAGTGTTATTTAATAAATTACCCCTTGATATACGATCGGAAGAAAACTACGAAAAATATTTAAAAAAAAATTAAATTAAAATACTCTTGTACCACCTCATAACTTTACTTATTGTTTAGAAATATGTTTTTGCCTTTTCAATTCTTTGAATCATTTATTAACTAACCTATATTTTTATTACTTTTATTGTTATTTTTTGTTAAATTACTAATATTTTTTGTTTAATTTAAACAAATGTAAAAATACTTTGCTGTCCTCTCCTAAACACAAGCAGCTGCTTTATTAGGAGAGTGATTGAAATATTGGTGTTTATATTGTTATAAAATTGTAACCTTGTTTATATGTTTCATAAAAATTTAAAAATATTAAAGTATAAATAACTCGGGAAAAGACAACACTAGTGCACCGACACAATTCTATATACTACGCTACATCACTTTGCTGTATATTTATTTGTCGAAATAGAAGTTAAATAAATAAAATAACAATATACATTATAGGTTATTGAAGAAGTATAATATTTTGCTAGTTACCCAAAAGATATTTTTAAAAAAATTATCCATTTGAGTGTTTTGTATCCATATTGGCAATACGGAACGAAATCACCTCGGAGTCGATCTGGCCGGAACGGATGTTTTTTTACAGATATTATTTTACGTAAACATATGAAATTAAAGTAAGAATATCGGAATACTTCACCAAACAAACACAAAAGTGACCAAACGGAAAAAATAATTAAAAAAAACATCGATTACTCGGGACAACACAACACTAGAATATCGAATATCGATTTATGACTACATGAATACATGACTACATGACCCCATAGCCATCACTTCCATACTCTCGAAGGTATTAGAAAGGGTGGTTAACAACAAATTGCTCACATATCTCGAGAATAACAATATCCTAAGCGATCGGCAATATGGATTTCGTCGAAACCGATCGTGTGGCGATCTACTCGGATATGTAACGCATATTTGGGGGCGGTATATGGAACGTTTTGGTGAAACCCAAACCGTTGGGTTGGATATCTCCAAAGCCTTTGACAGAGTCTGGCACCGGGCGCTTATCGGGAAATTACCATCGTATGGGATCCACCCAACCCTGCATAGTTGGATTGCGGACTTTCTGAGGGGAAGAACAATTCAAACCGTGGTTGACGGCTCTTCTTCCTCACCGCACCAAATCAATGCGGGGGTGCCACAAGGATCTGTGCTGTCTCCGACGCTGTTTTTATTGCACATCAACGATCTCGTTGAATGTGCACCAATTCACTGCTACGCTGATGACAGCACCGTTCACGAGGGTTATCTTTTTGACAGGCCCCCTTCCACCTATGATGTCCGAACAGCTCGGGAAGTTTTGAAGCGAAAAATTGACCACCACCTAGAGATGGTTCGTGCCTGGGGTAAGGCCAACTTGGTCAGTTTCAACGTCTCAAAAACCCAAGCGTGTCTGATTTCGGCAAAGAGGGAGATCAATGACTGTCTGGTGCAATTTGATGGGAGCACTCTCCCCAATAAAGACTCCATTGAAATGCTTGGAGTTACTATATCAGACCAGCTCAAGTATCGGGGATCCATAGAAGCCCTAGTAAATCAGGCCTCCAAAAAGTTGGGCGTCTTGTACAGGGCTAGGAGATTCTTCAACAGTGACCAGCTGCTGACCCTGTACAAGTCTCAAGTCCGCCCAACTATTGAATTTGGGAGCCACCTTTGGGCTGGTGCCCCAAAATACTTGATAAACCTGCTTGAGTCTGTGCAAAGGAGAGCGATCCGTCTGATTGACAATCCGTTGTTAACAGACCGATTGCCTTCTCTGATGCATAGACGCAATGTAGGCATGCTGTGTCTGTTCTACAGGTATTTCAATGGAGCCTGCTCCAAGGAGCTAGCAGCATTGATTCCTGATGCACCGGTGCACGTGCGCGAAACTCGACGGACACGAACTGAACACCCGTTCACGGTTGACGTTGGCTTCATGAGAACGGGCCGTTTTTACGACTCGTTTTTGTGTAAGTCGGCTCGTATGTGGAACGAGCTACCGGCATCTGTTTTTCCTCCCTCCTATAATCCGAGCCTCTTCAAGGCCCGCATTAACAAATCCCTTCCTACAGCCCCTACCTTACTCCGCCTCACAACGCCGCCCAACCGGGTGGTGACATAGTTCCCCTGTCTGTGCACTGCACAGGCAGGGACACTCTTGTGAGGTGTCACATAAAAAAAAATTTAAAAAAAATGACATCACTTCGCACAAATACATACGTATTTATCTAAACCCTGTCTCCCCGACCCTTACCTCCCGAATACTGAGCGAAAGGGACACATGCAGCTCGCTCTACTAATACCTAAATGAAATCTTCAAAATCGAGGTTTTGTATTCCCCATTTTTCTCCTCCAAAAATTAACCGATTTTCAATTTTTTTTTACCAATTACATAAGAAGAAACTATTCTATGTCGAAAAGTTTTGCTTTTTTCAAAATATATTGTCTAGTTTGTAGACTGAACGTCTTTTGACTCCGTTTAAATCAGGCAATTTTATTGATTTTTGGAAGGTCATATAGAAGGTCACTTCTATAAGAAGCAATTTATCAAAAAAAACAAAACGTACCGACACGCAAGTCGCCAATATCTATTTTATGTTAAAAAAAATATTTGCTCTAGGGTTAAAATCCAGAAAGATAAATGGGGACTACGTTTGTATGGAAAAATCAACGCCCGGTTACGTCTTAAGTATTGATTCGTTGGGCGTCTCCGACTTTTTTTACCATTCACTACTGTATACTATATTATTACTGTTAATATGTTATCTCATTCCAGGGCAGAAATGTAGCGGTAAGTCTTTCTCGGATGTCCCCGACTTCTTCTATTACTTTACAAACACTTCTGGCACTAATTAGAACAAGCTTTTCAGTTCCACAACTGAAAACCGATAGAATCGAAGGATATTATTTACTCCCAGAAATCGTCCTTTTTGTCTCTCTTATCTAGGTTTTTCAGAACATAAATTTCACAGGCGGTATTTTTGATTAAACTATATTTTTTTACCAAATAAACTCAAGAAAAAGCAACTGACTTGTTCCCTTCTTGAACCACCATCTGTATTGAAAAGTCGTAGTTAAAAAAATTGCAATGAATAATATTGTATTGTAATAATATTGCTACTTTAAGCTGTCGATTGTCGTATCGATATGTCATAGATAAAGATGCTTACAAATAACAACGAGACGTAAAAAAATAAACAAAAACTTTTGGTATTATTTTGCATATTTGCAGAGGTTTCACACTGCCTTTTTTGGCTTGTGATCTTAGCGTCAATATTTCCATAACATGTAAGTTTTATTGCCTTCTTGTAGGCTCTCAAGAATATAATATTTACTAAATACCTATCTATTAAGTTTCCTCATAAATTGAAATTACAGAGTACAAATATCTATGACTGATTTGACCTTCTCATCTTTAGCCTCTTATTATTAACAGGTGTTTATAAAACGTACAAAAAAACTTGAATATACTCGTATTTTTTTTATTTCGTCGATCGGTACATCAATATTACTTTACGGCTATCTAAGAATTAATTACTTTTAAAATGTGTTGTGGTTCGTTTAGTTCTTTAATGTGTTAAAAGTTTAAGTACTTTTAAAATTTAATTTAATTTAAATTTTAAAAATTGGTGATTGCCACCAAAAGTCGATAGAATGCATTATCATCGACAACGAATCTATACGCTGAGTTTCAGCTGAATCGGATGTCGGTAAGTAGATTGATCTCCGCTTTCTAGATTTGGATTCATTCATTTGAAATTCAAATAGATGTATTTAAAAACTGTATATATTTCTTTATTTGAATCTCTTTTCATAATGGAAAATACTCTCTCTACCGCCTTGATGACAAATCACCATCTGGATTTTAAAAAAAAATGCTTGAAATGGAGTTATGTTTAGTGACCAGATTACTAGCCACGCACTTCCAAATATTCTTCTTCCCCTCAACATTCTTTGACCTCCGAATATTTAACAATATGATTTCCTTAGTTCTACTCCGAGCAGATGCTTACTTCACAACCTTCGTCTACCCTTCCTTATCCTTTTCCTCCCCCACTTCCTCCAGCTTCACGATATTCCCCAGGTGGAAATTCCGCATATTACCAACAAAATGCAAATGGTACCCTCAGGGCCGGTCCTGAGCCAATCGGCGCTTCGCGTCAGTATAAATGTAAAGGGCGCTGTGTTAGGTGTTATGAAAGGTGGAGATACCAAGTCACGTGGAGCGCGGAAGACTGCGTGACTAGTTATTTGTGCGCTTTTCGGCGGTCAGTGTACCACTTATGTCGTAGTTTATTCAAATCATTTTCGAACCCTTCATGATGCCAAAAATATGGTCACCGTGTTTGCCCCCAGCTCGTCGAAATGATAGCCAGATTAACTGTAAGGGCAAGTCATCAATTTGGATAGTAATAATATTTGGTTGATTTATATAGCGTTTTTTTGTGTGAAAAATCACCTCAAGGGCGCGTATGGCGTTGTGTTTATTATCGGCGCCTTGATTCCTTGGCTCATTTGCACCTTGGCAAGTCGGCGCCCGGAGCAGATTGCTCCAATTACGCCTGCACATGAACGGCCTGGGTAACCCTATGTGGAATCAGATCAAAATACAGTACTTACCCGACTAAGCGAACAAGGTGAAGAGATGTGGATCTTCCAAGTCGAGAGTCGCGAATGTGATTGTTTATGATAGACGCGTCCGGGACGGTATTTCACTAGCGGCGATATGAGCGCTAGTGTGTTGTAAGTTGTTATTTGTGTATTTAGCCGAGAGGTTACATTACTGAGGCTGAACTAAAAAACGACTATAAAAAAATATTGATGAAACTGCGTCACCATGTCGGCCCTGCCCCCAGCCCGGGGCGAGGTTAGGCAGACTGGTCCCTATGCCAATGTATTTGTATCGACACAATCAATAATGTTATTCCATATTACGACAATATCTACTCAATGATGATCCTCAAAAAGAAGACAATTTATAGCAGGGTTTTTTGCACAAATGATTTCTTGGAATTTCCTCTTTTAAAACTCATTGTTTTTTTTGCACATTACACCGATATCATAATCATTGTTTTTATTTGATCTTTTTCCTCCAATGAACGCTTTTTCCCTTTCCCAATCGGCTCGTTCTAAGTAATACACAGTAAACCAATTTATATTACGTTAAAGTACCTTATAGAATAAACCTTTACTATATTTTCCATGTTTATTATCTTTTACAAATGAATCACTTCCAACGAAATGGTATTTTATAAATTATTTATTTATTTTATTTTATTTATTAATTAATTATTTTATAAATTAAACTTACTTATCCATAAAACTTTTCGTCGAACAGTAAATTCCTCGAAGTAAGTTTTATCAATTTGTAATTATCAACACTAAATGATAATACAATACTCGTTTTCGCTGTTCTATAGATATTTCGACACCTTTCGGAATATCTAAACCAATTTTTGGATTTTACAATTGGCCAACCCAAAGCAGAAAAACATGGGGTTACCGGATATCTCATCAAAATGTCAATTCAGCACACATATAAAAAGTGTTATAAAGTTATGAAAATCACTGTCAAAGACGAGTATAATTCGATAAAACCTACATAAGCTGGATGAGTCTTATAAGAGCCACAGCTCTTCATTTTCTGGTGAACTCATTGCCGGATTGTTCCTATCGCAGCCGATTGATTGAGCGATTCGAATATGTTTCAGGCAGGTACAAAACAAGTCACGAGTGGATTAAAATAAATGACATCATTGCTATTATTGTAACTCATAACTTTTTTATGCGTAAAGCATGATAGCAAAAATTAAAGGTATTATTTTTTGTAACGTATGAATAATAATTATTAAGCCCGTATAATTCGCGTCTTTAATAACAATAACAGCAATACAAATTAATAATTTTATGTCGTCACCATTAGTGCTGACGCCCGAGTCATTTATTATTTTTAATATGAATGACGTTGATTTTGCAGGTAATACCTTTTGTTGATTACAATTAAAGTTAATCTTTTTTGCGAGGTCTCAACAACGTACCAAAGCCTTATTAATTACTTCGCACGATGGCTAGAATAATTTGAAGGGTGTCGGGAGAAAAAAATAAGATTTGAAAAATCAAATTATTGTTACTTAAGGATTTAAAAGTTTACAATACTATAAATAGTGAATTAATAAAACGAAGTCATAATTTTAACGTTGGGCTTTTTTTTATTAAAAAAAATATTAAGGACGGGTTGTTTCGGAGAACTTGAACAATTCTTCAAATTTCAAAGTTAATTTTCAAGTTCTGTAAAAGATATTTTTGAGTTCTGTTTTTATTTCAGTTCTGTCAAGCAACTAGCCTATAATGAGTTCTGTTTTATTTCAGTTCTGTCAAGCAACTAGCCTATAATGATACAATAACAGAATTTGAATAGGACTTTCACAGAACCCGTAAATGAACGTTGAAATTTGATGAATTATTCAAATTCTCCGAAACAACCTGTCCTAAGTATTTTAGATTAAATTTGTCTGACTTTATGTCCGGGATAAATATTCCTCACAGGAAAAACTAAACCCTTCCACACACTTTTCCACAAATGATCATCTAGTCAATCCACATTATGCAAGTACATTAGTGTATTGCAAGTGCATTAGCACTTGCATAATGTATATATAATTACAAGCATAATAAATACAAAACAATACAAGAACAACACGTCAACACCACAGATCAAATGGGAAAATAATTCACCGACTCCAGATATTTTCATATCAGAGGGTTCGGCTCGGTAGAACTTCTAATTGAACCTATAAATCCTACTGATCCCCTCAATATAAATATTTTTAAAATCTCTCATAATCCTACATGTATTTAAAATGGCTGATTTTTGCATTTTTATATATAAATTCTTTGACAGATCTAATACGCCTAAATTTTGAATGAGAGAGCTAGTTATAATGCCAATAGCCGAAATAATAAATGGTGATATTTGTATCGTCTCAGAATGTCAAATTCTCATTTCTTAAATCTGTGTATTTTCTTATTTTTTCAGAAACAGATTTTTGAATATTACATAATTTAATTAATTTATTAATATAATTTGGAATAGCGATATCAATGATATAAGTTGTTTTTTTTAAATTTTGTCATGTAAAACTATAGCGGGTTTATTATGACTAATCATTCGGTCTGTTAGTATAGTTTAAACATAATATATTTTATAAATTAAAATTATAATTAGTTAAGGTCCTTTGCTGGTACTAAGTTATTTCACCTTTTAATTCCCATTGCATTTTTTTCATAGAAAAAGAGAAATTACAGCATCTTACTTAGATATTTCAATATATTGCGTAGCCTTTAATGTCAATCACTTTATCAGTACACTATATAAACGCTTCCAATTACAAAATTTACTGTAGTCTCAATTTTTTCATTGCTCTACATCTTCGCACATTTTTTTAGAAATCATTTTTATTGATAACTAACGTAAAACAGTAGATGAATTCGTGGTCATTTTTCAAAGTCAAAAATCGACAAATTATTGAGTGGAATAAAAACCAAAACAGTACGGAGAAGGGACACACGATGTTCTCTCCATTGATGCATTGGACATTAAGGACGGATTCTTTCACAGAATTTGAAAAATTCATCAAATTTCAAATTCGATTTTCAATTTTGTGAAGATTCTATTCAAGTTCTGTTATTATATCATTTTTGGACAGTTGCTCCACAAAACTGAAATAATTACAGAACTTCAAAAGAACCTTCACAGAACTTGAAAATCAACTTTGAAATTTGATGAATTATTTAATTCTGTGAAACAACCCGTCCTTAATGTTTTCTCCGATAGTGATAATTTTTATATTTACGTTTAAAACGTATATTTCATCGTTTTCACCCAGTCTGTAAATGCACAGTAAAACTATATATTTTTGGCTAACAGATTGCATAGTTAACTCCCAAATGAAAGAAGTGTAGAGGAGTGTAAAGGGCATTCGTAGTTGTCTCCCGACACCATTCATTTACTGTGAATTAGTATTGTAATAATGAGAAAAAACATTGATATAGTGACTTATTTTAAAAAAATACAATTTAAAAAGTCATATATGTTCGCAATATGAAGTTAATCTTACAATATGTTTAGGGGACTTTCTGCCTTTATGTGAATTTAGAAGTAAAAAATATTATGTCCCTTTTTTCAAAAGATAACCCACTCGTGTGTTATACGCCCAGAAGCGAGGCGGTTGCCCCAGACTACCTTAATTTGGTAACGCATATACGTCACGTAGGTGAATGTTTACGTATGAAAGTTGTTCCAGTAATGCAATTTTAAATTCAAATACAAATGTACCAAAATTTATATATTTAAAATTTGTTAATTTGTTACTAACTTAATGAATTAGACTTTAACTCTCCTGGCATTTATACAAAGTTTAATTCCCAAATTACTATACCTTTACGTTTTCAATTTTTACCTAATCTAGTAAAATCATTAAATTTATCTGATATCAGATCTTATTAACATAAAAACGTTGTTTTGGCATTCTACCTTATCATTCCTACAAATACTGGTCAAGACAATTCCTTTCTCAGCTCTTGATTTTAACCTCCGCAGTAAATCACACCTATCATTTGATTTGTGGTTTTACGTTATGCAAATTTAATAATGCTTAAAACATTTTAAAGATTCCTTGCGTCATACTACAATTTATAAAACGTACATTTTCTCTACCTTAGTTCTTAGTTCCTTCCAACTATTTATGATGTAGCCACACGTAGAAAACTTACTGATATAAAATATTGCTAATTCATTGAAAATCTGATCAAATTATTCGTATTTCCGTTGAAAGCGGGGCTGCAGTCCTTTAACAAATGAACTGACAGATTTTGTGTGTTAGGGATGGAGATCTACGATTTCAGGCGAGCTTAAGAGAGACTGAACTGAGAAGTAAAGGTGGACACCTTACTTACAGAACCCCTTAAAAACTTCTATGGTATGCAAACACACATGTTTTGTAAAGAAATAAACGGCAGCATATTAAAAATGTTGCACAAAGCGTATTTTCTTATTAAATAAATATTACATTAAAAAAAATCCGTACTCTACTCACCACAGAGGGCAACTTTGTACCGCATGCTATTTTAAAAGAATCACCTTACTGTACCTACGCAGTGAAGAGGTTTACCACATTTCGAGGAAAATTTTACATAAAACATTTATACACAATTTATTATTATTATTATGCCTTTGAAATAGGAATCATATTTTTTTAAATACTTAATAATCGATTTTCAAATGTTGCGTTTTATAAAATATCAACAGTAAAGGGGTTGCATTGCTGGGACCGCATTTGAACTCCACTAAATGGCTCACTGTTAAAATCCTCTCGAATATTGACACCAACTTGAGACTCACCGTAAATAACAAACCATATCATTGTAAAAATTTGAAATGCCTACGTTCATTTTAATATTTTTTCATTACGTGTGCATAAAAATTCTAATATTTTCGCGTTTCTTCAATATGTTTATTAGTAGAAGTGCAGCAACACGTGTAACGATATATTCTGAATTTAAAATTTTGAATTAAGAATTCAATCACGTTTTTGATAGGATTTTAATAAATCAGCAGTACTCATTTTTCTCCGTGCATCTTCATATTCTACTTGTGCCCTCTCCTATCGGTTGACAGTTACCACTTGGGTACTCTTCACCCTGAAAATCCCGGAATAAAACCATAATATGTTATATATTAATACACATTTTTCTCCGTGCATCTTCATATTCTACTTGTGCCCTCTCCTATCGGTTGACAGTTACCACTTGGGTACTCTTCACCCTGAAAATCCCGGAATAAAACCATAATATGTTATATATTAATACACATTTTTCTCCGTGCATCTTCATATTCTACTTGTGCCCTCTCCTATCGGTTGACAGTTACCACTTGGGCACTCTTCACCCTGAAAATCCCGGAATAAAACCATAATATGTTATATATTAATACACATTTTTCTCCGTGCATCTTCATATTCTACTTGTGCCCTCTCCTATTGGAAGACAGTTACCATCAGGGCACTCTTCACCCTGAAAATCCCGGAATAAAACCATAATATGTTATATATTAATACACATTTTTCTCCGTGCATCTTCATATTCTACTTGTGCCCTCTCCTATCGGTTGACAGTTACCACTTGGGTACTCTTCACCCTGAAAATCCCGGAATAAAACCATAATATGTTATATATTAATACACATTTTTCTCCGTGCATCTTCATATTCTACTTGTGCCCTCTCCTATCGGTTGACAGTTACCACTTGGGCACTCTTCACCCTGAAAATCCCGGAATAAAACCATAATATGTTATATATTAATACACATTTTTCTCCGTGCATCTTCATATTCTACTTGTGCCCTCACCTATTGGAAGACAGTTACCATCAGGGCACTCTTCACCCTGAAAATCCCGGAATAAAACCATAATATGTTATATATTAATACACATTTTTCTCCGTGCATCTTCATATTCTACTTGTGCCCTCTCCTATCGGTTGACAGTTACCACTTGGGCACTCTTCACCCTGAAAATCCCGGAATAAAACCATAATATGTTATATATTAATACACATTTTTCTCCGTGCATCTTCATATTCTACTTGTGCCCTCTCCTATCGGTTGACAGTTACCACTTGGGTACTCTTCACCCTGAAAATCCCGGAATAAAACCATAATATGTTATATATTAATACACATTTTTCTCCGTGCATCTTCATATTCTACTTGTGCCCTCTCCTATTGGAAGACAGTTACCATCAGGGCACTCTTCACCCTGAAAATCCCGGAATAAAACCATAATATGTTATATATTAATACACATTTTTCTCCGTGCATCTTCATATTCTACTTGTGCCCTCTCCTATCGGTTGACAGTTACCACTTGGGTACTCTTCACCCTGAAAATCCCGGAATAAAACCATAATATGTTATATATTAATACACATTTTTCTCCGTGCATCTTCATATTCTACTTGTGCCCTCTCCTATCGGTTGACAGTTACCACTTGGGCACTCTTCACCCTGAAAATCCCGGAATAAAACCATAATATGTTATATATTAATACACATTTTTCTCCGTGCATCTTCATATTCTACTTGTGCCCTCACCTATTGGAAGACAGTTACCATCAGGGCACTCTTCACCCTGAAAATCCCGGAATAAAACCATAATATGTTATATATTAATACACATTTTTCTCCGTGCATCTTCATATTCTACTTGTGCCCTCTCCTATCGGTTGACAGTTACCACTTGGGCACTCTTCACCCTGAAAATCCCGGAATAAAACCATAATATGTTATATATTAATACACATTTTTCTCCGTGCATCTTCATATTCTACTTGTGCCCTCTCCTATCGGTTGACAGTTACCACTTGGGTACTCTTCACCCTGAAAATCCCGGAATAAAACCATAATATGTTATATATTAATACACATTTTTCTCCGTGCATCTTCATATTCTACTTGTGCCCTCTCCTATTGGAAGACAGTTACCATCAGGGCACTCTTCACCCTGAAAATCCCGGAATAAAACCATAATATGTTATATATTAATACACATTTTTCTCCGTGCATCTTCATATTCTACTTGTGCCCTCTCCTATCGGTTGACAGTTACCACTTGGGTACTCTTCACCCTGAAAATCCCGGAATAAAACCATAATATGTTATATATTAATACACATTTTTCTCCGTGCATCTTCATATTCTACTTGTGCCCTCTCCTATCGGTTGACAGTTACCACTTGGGCACTCTTCACCCTGAAAATCCCGGAATAAAACCATAATATGTTATATATTAATACACATTTTTCTCCGTGCATCTTCATATTCTACTTGTGCCCTCACCTATTGGAAGACAGTTACCATCAGGGCACTCTTCACCCTGAAAATCCCGGAATAAAACCATAATATGTTATATATTAATACACATTTTTCTCCGTGCATCTTCATATTCTACTTGTGCCCTCTCCTATCGGTTGACAGTTACCACTTGGGCACTCTTCACCCTGAAAATCCCGGAATAAAACCATAATATGTTATATATTAATACACATTTTTCTCCGTGCATCTTCATATTCTACTTGTGCCCTCTCCTATCGGTTGACAGTTACCACTTGGGTACTCTTCACCCTGAAAATCCCGGAATAAAACCATAATATGTTATATATTAATACACATTTTTCTCCGTGCATCTTCATATTCTACTTGTGCCCTCTCCTATTGGAAGACAGTTACCATCAGGGCACTCTTCACCCTGAAAATCCCGGAATAAAACCATAATATGTTATAATACACATTTTTCTCCGTGCATCTTCATATTCTACTTGTGCCCTCACCTATTGGAAGACAGTTACCATCAGGGCACTCTTCACCATGCAAATCACAGAATAAAGCCAATACATATTATATGGTTTTTTCCTTTTGTTTAATTTATAAATTTCATATAAAAGTCATGAAAAAAAACAATTGGGTAGTCACTTTGATGGTGATGAGTGCTCAACTGCTCAAGGCCTACTATTCACGAAAATATAATGGTACTTCTACCTGATTGCCAATAAATTCTCATTAGTAAATCCAGCGAGGTCAACATAACCTTAAGATCCGCTCGTTTTCCCTTTCACTTCATTCCGCCCAGAGAAATTCTTTCGCAGGTGGTTAACTCTTTCTTGCGGTTTTATTATACCGTACATGGATTAATCGAAACTAGTTATTGACTGGCAGCCATACAAAACGCATCCGAGAAAGTGCCGCTTTGATCAATGTCAACAACTTGCAACCTTTAATCGATTCATAGAATTAAAAAAAACACACATTTTTGAGATTTGTGATTAAAGCGCTTTTTTTCAGATTCGCGCTTGAAATTATACATCAATCATCGGTCTTTCAAACTAGCAAATTTTTTGACGAAAACAGGTTTTCGTAAGATTGCAAATTGCATGTGCGATAATTTGTCTTAAATCTAACTAGTAATTACTACTCGGCTTTGCCCGTTTGTTCTTTAGAACATTTTTTTCAAAGAATTTGAACAATGCGTCGAATTTCCAAGTTCTGTAAAGGTTCTTTTCAAGATCTGTTATTTCATAATTACTGGGAAGTTATTTCACAAAACTGAAATAATAACAGAGCTTGAAAATTAACTTTGAAATTTTATGAATTGTTCTAATTCTACGAAACAACCTGTCCTTAGTTGACCTTATGGAACTTATATGCAGTTTTCGTATTTTAATGTTTTTTGGCAAATAAATTGATATTTCAAAGATCTCAAATTATTTTGAGAGTTGTTGAAAATTTTCTTTGACATACAAATTTGCGTCCGAAAAAACTGTGGAAAATTTTTATCACAATAAACATGCTTAAAAAGACATACAAAGTGTATGTGTTATTTGTGTAACTTTCGCCCTTCGTAACGTAATATTTAAATAATAATGGTGTCATTAGACAGTCGGAAAACAATTGACAATCGTTACGTTTGTGGTGCGTTTCATATCGAAGTTGTGGGTTCGATTATCCCACTCAAACAACTCATACTTTATCATGTCATTTACGGATGTTACTAGTTTGGATAATGTTGTGGTGAGGTTTGATGAACATTACAGAAATGTCGTAAGGAACATGCACCACTCGAGCGATGTAGATTTCCTCATGCCTTCAAGTATTAATATTTATTTAAAACAATGAATCCACCTCATTAAATTTCACCGTTCATCCCATATTTTTTAGGTATTTTATATATTTTTTTAAATCGTCAATTTTATAATTCATAAAAATCACCTTGCTAAATTTTGGGTAGCTATCGCTCGGGTGGTTGTCAACGCATTTTATGAGATCATCAATTGCTTATTTGGTACATTTGTATAGGCCGTTATAATGATGAAAAAAACATTAATATTTATAAGACTTTGTTTTTTCATTTTAATACTATTCAACAATTGCGTACTAATAGCACTCACTTATGGTACGCAAACGGAGACTCTTACCAAGAACGTTGTGACGAAAATGGACATCATACAAAGTGCCATGGAAAGCAGCTTCTTGCGAAATAGAAAGACTAATGAGTGGTTTAGAAGCAAGACGAGTACATAATACACAAATTACCGTCATAATGTCCACATTCAAGTGGAAATGTGTAAGATTTTGCCAGTTGCACGGCTTGCAGATGACCATTGGAAATCAAATGACGTATTTTGTCCGGGAAAGAGAAACAGAGGTCATCCACATTCGAGTTCAACAGACGACTTAAAGAGAGTTGCCAATTTTGGATGCTTTCAACCCTCCTAGATTCACCAAAACTAAAGACGTACTAGGGAGACCTAAGTCTAAACGGTAATCTGCCTCCGTTAATTTAATAGCAGTATTTTTGTCTAGTAATTGCAGACCTTGATAAAGTTAGCAGCTTTTAGTCGATGTTAACTGGAAAATAACATTATCTATTTGTGGGCGTGCTATCGAAAGTCGACTAATTGCCCAAAATATTGGTAAAGAAAAACCTTAACCGCGCCAATGTGCAACAATTTTAAGGCATTCGTGCTAGCCTCACAGAAGGCTTATGGAAATGATGCAGAAGAATTTTTAAATGTTGAAGTACATAAATGTATCATTGTTGTTAGATTACTTGACAATTCAATAGAACTTACATACGGGGTGTTAAGGGTCGTATTTGATTTACTTTAACCAGTAATTCCTGACATTACTTGGAGTAAAAAATTTAATTAAGTTTCGAAATCCAGTGACATTTAAATTTTTTTTTTGGTTCAATTTAGAACATTAAAAAATCAGTAGGTATTGTACAGTTAGGATCGGGTGAGGGGATGGTCGGCTACTAGACTGAGTGACTAGTGATGACATGTCGGAGATTTTTTTTTTGTTATGCTTAAGAATAAAAATTGAAAAAAAAATCAGCGAATTCCAAAATTTTATTTAAATTTTTTCTCCGAAAATGTCACGAATCACTCGTTAAATAAGTCAAGTACGTCCTTAATACTCTGCATTTCATAAATAAAAATAGAAAAATAAATGTGTATTATGCTCTTGTCCACTCCCTGCTTATCTACGGAATCATAGGTTGGGGAGGATCTTATAAAAACAACCTAAACTCAGTAAAAGTCTCGCAAAAAATCATTATAAAGGTAATACTTAAAAAAAACTAACTTACAATACTTACATAGATTTCCAAATATAAAAATTGGTGATTTTCATTTTCCAATAACTGTCTTAGCGTTCTTTTTTGTTGTTGAATTTTAGCTAGTAGTTAGTAGTAGTAGTATCATCATAACATACTCGTGCTTTACTGATAGCTTGTTATGAAATTTGTCAAATCATTCGTTATTAGCTTTCAGTCCCGTTTTTAAAAGGAAACGAATAATTTGACAATATTTTTAATAAATTAACAATATTTTAAATTGTTTCCAGTACCAAATATTGATGATATATTTAAGCAAACTTCCATTATAAAAATGTGTAAAGAAAAAAATAACACAGAATATCAAGAATTTTACAAACTGATAAGAAATGGAAATCAATTTATTACGCCAATCTTTAAAACAACTCAAATACAAAACCATTATATTTACCAAGGTATAAAAAACTACAATAATCTCCCTTCCGAATTGCGCTGTATTACGAACCAACAAGAACAAATAAATAAAATCAAACTTTTTTTTTAAAAAAACTTATAGTAAAAAAAAAATATATGTATATATATGTTATTATATATAGTTTACACATAACATAATATTATAACATAGAATCTAAGTAAGAATCGTGGCTCCCTTATCAGGCACAAGAGCTCATCTTTTCTGATAAGGTATACATGACCAATTAATAACCTAAATATTATATTTTGCAAAATATGTATGTATTAATGTAACCCATATGATCTATATTAAAATAATAAAAAATTAATAAAAATAAAATTAAAATACAGTGTGTGGCAAGCCTACGCACGACGGAAGTGAAACTTTTAGTATTCTTCTCTCTCTCTTTTCATTTCATTCTCTCTTTTTTTGTGTCTATTGACATATTTATAAGTAGCATGTGATAAAAAAAAATTAAAAGTTATGAAAATTTGGGATTCGAACCCGGGTCCTGCATAACGAGTGTCGAACGCTCTGCCTCTAGACCGCGAGGAGAGGTATCTCGCGCGATGAGAACCGCGTATACAACGTGTACCCCTCAATTGAATGTCCCGCGTAAATTTTCGTTTTCAAACACGGCAAATGAATAATATCACATAACGTCTCGTTAACGCTTTATATAGAGTCGAATCGAAGATATATCGGCAGTGTGAAGTCATATCTGTAGTTTTTCAAAATATTTCCGTATATTTGTCCGTTTTGGAAAAGATCTATCGTGTTTTAACAGTCTCATACCCGTATGGAGTCTGAATTTGAAAAACATTTCTAAATTTTGAAAAACTCACTTACGGCTGTGTGTTTTACTAAAAAAACTTGTCACGCACGTCTGCGAGGGTAATTAGTCGCGTTATCGGCCTTGATTAGTAATTTTAATGATTCAAAATAAAAATAATTAATCAAAATACCGAGCGACTCTACCGGCTCGATTTGTAAGCTATATTTCGACCGAAATATCATATAGTCAAAATATCGAAAAGTCGCAATCGCACTTTTCCTCGTATTAAAAAAATCACAAAAAGAAAAAAAAATAGTTAAAGCGGGGATCGAACCTCGGTTCTTCACGACGACAGTCGGGCGCTCTGCCTCTAGACTGCGAAGCTGAGTTTGGAGAGTGACCTAAACTAGGTATATAATATTAGCTAGGCTCCTATAGCGAAATGATCACGGTTTTTCGTGACGGTCATGAGTCGGTTTTACTCCGGTCCTCGAAAATGCATAACGCGCGTAAAGAAGTTTCACTTCAAAATGTTTTTCTCGATATCTGAACCGCTCTGCGTAGATTTATTAATCCCACACTGGAAAATTATTATTTAAGTTTTCTTTTAATCCAACTATTCATTGTTTCAATATTTACAATATTACTATACCAGTTACCAGCTGAATCGCAATTGGCATTGTTTTCACTATTTATAATATTTCTATACGAGTTTCAACGGTCAGAGCTGAATCGAAATTGGCATTGTTTTAAATATTTAAAATATTACTATACCAGCTTCAACGAGCAGAGCTGAATCGCAATTGGCATTAGAAATCATTGATTTGTTCTTGGTAAAATAAATGTCATTGAAGACAATCTCTACTCCATAAACTAAGTCCGATTTAAAATTCAATTAAAGCGTGCTGTTTATCGATTCACCGTTCCTTTTGTTTAAACGCGGAACTTTTAACAAATTCTATGCCATGTTATTTTTGCATTTTTACAGAAATTTTAGAATGTTAAAATTGTATTAATGTGTTATTTCTTTATTTAGACAGTTATGCTTAAAAATACTTGTGGTAAAATATGTTAGTGGATTCACTTTCCATAATGGTACCCAAGGTTCACCGGTACTTTATCTACCCGGTGGTAACTTATACTCTGACAAGGTTCATATTTCTACCAGAAATCAAGAACCACTGGTAAGCGAAAGCTTTTATTTAATTTTATCCAAGCGGTTCAGGTACTTACTTAAAAAATAAATAACGTTTCTTTTATTTTCAGTCAGTGATCAGTTTCATTTTGAAAATAAAGCAGGAACATGTTTTTTGTTCAGCTTAAACCTTCTGAGTGCCGTTATATAAGTTGCTCATTATGCACGCTAAGAGACATAGTTACGTCCGTCAAGTTGCTTTCTCGTAGGAACCCTGTTTACTGCCTGGTTATACCATTACTAAAAAATATTGATATACCAGAACTAACAACTGGAACTCCCATGTTGAGAATGTAAAATCCAAAATTTCCCCGATAACCGGTGTACTTTATCGACTCCAAGGTGTGCTCCCCACATCTTTACTGCGTGCAACATATTATGCTATGATCCACTCCCACCTGAGTTATCTAGTTAGTATCTGGGGAACCATTACCAAAAAAAAAGTTCCGAAATACAAGTAATTCAAAATAGAGCCGTACGTAATATATATAATCTGCCATGGGATACACATGTCAAAGATATAAACTCACAGACACAAATACTTCCTTTTACAGTCCTGCCAAAGTATAACATCACAACTGCCATTCTACAAATAATTCAACACTCCTCACACACCAAAACTAAACCAGTCTTTAATTCTGACATACACCAGCACAAAACACGATCACAAAATCAAATACATTTATCATCATCTACTTACACGACCAAATTTGGAATTAACTCCTTACAATACATTGCACATAAACAATATAACGCATTACCTAGTAATTTAAAACTTCCGGCAACTAACAAAAAAACATTGACAAAAGCTCTTAAAAGATATTTCCTTAGCAGTTTCATTAATGACTAACACAATCTTTCTCTGGTACTCCATAATAAAATCTGCGTTTATTTATTTTAATGTATTTATTTTAATGTATTTTATTTATTTGCCTTGTCCTTTCTAATGTTGTCTTTCCCGAAATGAGTTTTATAAACTCATTGGGAATAATACATTATTACTTTGTTATCATTTTGTAATGTATTATCTTGTAATAAAATAAAATAAAACAATGAGATCTAGCGCTAGGAAAATTACGTAGCTATTTTGTGTCTAGAATTTATTTAAATGCAAGTGCTTATATTTCACGGAAAGGAAACCAAAAACCATATTTTGTTATTAAAGCAATAAAACAACGTTTTAAACCATTGTTGAGCCATTTACAGGCTATAATTTTTTTACACATTTTTAGCGTAGGTATTAAAAGCTTAAAATGTAAATATTTTCGAAACTTTCTTAATAGTAGAGTCGTCAAATACATAAAATATTTTAATACGTCTGTTAACTGATGCAACAATATGAAATCATTAGGTCATTAAAGGAAAGCTAGCTTATCAATCATTAGCTTGCACAATCTGATCTTTAAGCCACTGACATGAAAAACTATGCGAAATTCGAGCGGACTACCATAAAAATTGAGAATGACGCAAGCATGCAAGAAAATAGGATTTTAAATCCGTAAAATAGTGAATATATTTTAACTAAATAAAATCAGATGAACTAACCATTTTAACTAAATAAAATAAGTAAAACGAATCATTATTATGTGTTCACCGCTCAATGGTTGACATTGCCATCCCCCTTCACCTACCACCTATGGCAGCTTACACACCGCCATGCTTTATTTTGACGTTTCAGTTAGTGCAGGCCGCCGGCAGGTATCGCCGTTCGCTTTAACCGGACCGACCACTTGTTTCTTGTATTCGAATAAGCGCGCAATGTCATCACTCGAGGTACACTCAATAAATCCTTACAAACTCGCCTAGTTGAGCGGGAAAATCAACTGAAAATAATAAAACAAAAGTGTTTATTTAAAATCGTACCGCTTCCATTCGAATAATTTGAATTATTTATGTTGTTCGATTTTCAGTTGCGTTCAGGAAGAAAATATGAACATTTAACGAAGTGTTGTATATACAAAATGTAAAAATGTGATGTTTTCTATGTGATTTGTGATGTGATGATAATTACTTGCCAATTCATTTGTTGTCGATTTAATAGGGTGGATAAGTTATTATCAGGTTATAAAAATCTTACACTGGGTGCGGTTTATCGGTAGGTGCAAATGATCAGTTATCGGTATAACAGCATTGTCTGTATTTTTATGCAATTAATCAATACCGTTTAAGTAATCGTAAATCTGGGGGATTTTATTGATATTGTAAAAAGTTATCATTTGTTGCACAGTCAGCCAAAAAATTGCAATTTTCGGAGGTTGGTTATTCCAGTTAGTGTACTAGAAAACAATTAAGTATTGCCATATAGTTATACCAACTTAAATGAGACTGTAAAACTTAAAGGTATAAGTCATAAGTAATTAGTTATTATATATTAAAATGTTTTAATTTTTGTCGTACTATATACGCAAGATGTATTAAATTTAAGATTATATATTATTACGATAAACCATTGTCAAAATATAGAGCATCAATCTAGTGACTTATTTCATTAGCAGAGGCTCAGTTTTGCTAAAACTTGCAGGCGCCACCTAGTTTACTGCGAATCAATTATATAATTACCTTTCAATTTTCTTTAACAACTTCTATTCACGCATCACATTTTCTTAGATCTCTCTCCTCTTTCATCTCTGATAGTTTCTAGTTTCTGTACATCAGTAACGCATCATTACTTTGAAATACAATGTGAAATATACAATAACCTGTATCGTTTATAAATGTCCAGTTTTTTTGTATCATACAAAAAAAGGTATTACTTCACTGTCCTTGAACCATAATTCTTCACTCCGTATTGATAAGACTAAGAATTATAATAATACTATGTTATTTAACCATCAGGTTTGTAGTTTTTTAGCAACACGTCTAAAGTCCGTACTATGTCTATACTCGTGTGTTGTTTATCCGTCGAATACAATTATCTCCGCAAACCTACTGATGAAGGGATTTTGATTATATCACGTCTGCAAATAACCATAATTATATTGATAGGATAAATACGTTCTCAGATTATTTTCCCAAGATTTTTTTCATCATTCATTCCACATTCTAATTATTAAAATATTCCATATTCTTCAGATATTTTGTTTACTTTATAACCCTTTTGTAACAATCAATTAGTGAACCTTCATGCCCCATACCGCATTTGCTCACAAGTCTACTTGTTTTATCTAACTACTCTTCTTATTGCTTACCAAGTTTGCATAAACTTATTGTTTCCTAAACACTTTACTGTAATTTGAACTTTGTAGCTATTGCAATCCGTTTTTGTGCTCTAGTTTTGTTATTATCTGTAACGTGTGTTATCTTGTACCTTAAAATACTATGGTTGAAGAATAATTAGCAATAATAAAATAATAATTCTATTAGTAAGTATTCTATAAGGCTTACAAGCCTATAATAACAGCGTTTTTTGTCATGTTTATGTCTCAATAAGGCTGTAAAAAGCAATAAAATTAGTTATCGAAATTATATAATATTACTAGTAGATCCCTCGCAATGCTTACCTATTGCTAGTGTCTTTATCGGGCGCCTCTGACTTCTTCCACCATTAACTACTGTATACTACAATGTTAAAAAGCTACATTACATTGACCTTAATTCGACTCCGTATCTCATTACGGTGCAGACATATTGCGTTAAGTATTCCTCGGGCGTCCACGACTTCTTCTACTATTTAAACATCTCTAAACACCCCTGGCACTAATAACAACAAATTTAGAAATTTTCAGCGATATCGGTCGACTACTTTTCGATTTTGCGAGCACCAACATAAGCAGGATGATTTTTTTATATATCAATGTTAGAAACCAGGTAGAATTTGATTCAACCATTTGGAATGCATTTTATAATATAAGACGTTGTCCTGCCACAGACCACCTTCTATGTGGGGTAGTTAAAAATTGTGATTGTATGTATATTTGGATGAAAAGTCTGAAAAAAAGTTTGGCTGAATTTAATTTTTTTGGATCTTGATAACAGCGCCACCTATTTGGTCCAAAACTATAATATATTTAAAGCTAGAACCAACCATACACAATCACAAAATAACATTGAGATCTGAAGATTAGCGTGTACGAACACAGTGAGACGTGATTTTATATATATCAAGAAGATTAAATAAAAGAAAACTACTAATTACTTATTTACAGACATTTCGGATTGCGAAAGCACTCTGACTTGTAGGATATTTGGAAACAAATACAAAGAAGATCCAAGTTTGCACAGTAACGAAGAAATGTAATAATTAATAATACATTGTGAAGGTACCTACCTACCTTCGAGTCGCTTGTAAAATTACCTTTAATTGTTGTGTATTTGCAAATTAGATTTTATTGCGTTCAACACGTGCGGTCAACACCGCTGTTCAATGTCTCATCACAGCCATACACATAAAATAAAATAATAAATAAGTAAATTAATTTAACTAAATAATTTTTACTATAATGTTGTACGTTACTTATTTTGCTATCGTTTTGGACTTATGGCTGATAATTATGTGCTTATTTATGTTAGCCTGCCAATATTTAAAGTTAGTAAGTATAACGTCTTTTTCGTTCGGTGACCTTTGAAAAGATTTAATTATTGACTTTGTGGTGTGACAATGTTCAACCTCAATATTAATACGAGTAGATTGCGTTTCTTAAACAATTGTGAAATTACACTCCAAACAACGTACATTTTACAAGAAAATCACGTATTAGGAGGTTAGTCTCAAATCACCTGTAAGGTATTGTTTTTTTACAATCACCAAAATTGAAGACGATTCATTGTTTTTTTTTGTTTTGTTTGAATTTCGCAAATATAACTAAACAATGAAAACTGCATAATCTGCACGTGGTTTATTTTTAAATTATATATCCTTTAAAGATGAAGACATCAGTGGGTTTTGGCTGAATTTTGTTTTTTTTTTGAGGGGGGGGGGCGAGTTTAAAATAAATTAAAATATGCTATGCATACTTATTGTTTTAATTTTTATTTAATAAAAGGCATAAAACATAGAAAATTGGCATACGTAAAGGACTTGAATATTTCTAGTTTTTAATCTATTTTTGACTACTTATCGCACATGAATCCCAACTGCCATATTGCCACTAATATTATTTGAATCATCTTTTATCTTTCTCTCGATATATCATTTTGCGCGCCATTTTTAGACATAATTTGATTTTGACTGGTTAAAATCTTATAATCATAGAAGAAAAAGCAAGGCGTAGTACTTTTCAGGTTTTTTCCACCGTGATGTGCAACCCAATGACAGGTGCAGCCCAATGACTGGTGCAGCCCAATGACTTGTGCAGCCCAATGACTGACTGGTGCGGGCGCAATCGTAGATCTGCTCCGGGCGCCGACTTGGCAAGGCGCCAAAGAGCGATTGCACTGACAAAACCTAACACCTAAGACAGCGTACTTGGGATTTATACTACCGTTTTAACAGTTAAAAAAAAATAAACAAAAATACCTCGTATCAGGATGAAAATAAAGTTTCGAGCTGAGAATATGTTTATTGGCGTAGAAATTTCGGAATGAAATATTCTGTGCAAATTTCATGGTGCCAAAAACGACGGGAGATTCGAGAGGTAATATTGCTTCAGCAGTGAAACTTTTTGCTATACTGTTAAGATATTAATTCAATCGGCACATTTAAAGATTTTATGGAGCCAGTTAAACAGTAGTTGAACTAACACGGATGAAATGATTTACTTACTCAGAAAACCGGTTTTGAATCTCTTTTGTCTGATTGAATAATAACTTCCATTATTAAATAGTAATAATTGAAGAGTTATACTACGAGTATATTATTATACTTGCAATATTTATTTTCACTACGTTATAACTGACGCATGACGAGTTAGAAGGCTTCTGAGGTGTACGGGTTGACGTGATATACCCTTTTTACTGGCGCACCAATGACATGCGCCACCTTATCATAAAATGGGTGAGGCGAATAAAAAGTTGTAAAATTGATCGAGGATAGCACTTCATAATAGAGTTCTGATACTAACCCTGATGTTCGGAATTGAGTAACAATGCAAGGAACTGGTGAAGGAAGCTTAAATTTGATGATGATGCGTGTGTGTGAATAAACACGTACGACGGATTTACCGTACCACAAAAGTCATAACACAAAAAAAAAAAAAAAATTAGAACCCTTTTTCAAATGAAAATTGACCATTGTTCCGTCCCCATTACATTTTTAGGTTTCACGTGCTTGACTCCATGGAATGTAGTTTTATGGTCAAGATGTGGTTATTTTACATCTCAATAAATGATATTGGTTGTCGCACTCTAAATAAATTCCTCTTTTCGATAAAGCTTCTTCTAGAATCGCTTCCCCTTTCGATATTTCACCTCCATCTTAATTTTAAGTTATTTTTTAATATTCCCACTAGAACAAAATAATTTAATTGAATTCACCTTCCGTTTCTCTCTGTCCTTCTAATCACTATCCAAGAACAAACGCACTTGAATAGTGACGTTTAAATAAAACGCAAAATGGACCAGAATTATAACAAATTCACACTCTACTGAAAAAATAAAAGTTCTAAAGTGAACTGTGAGAACTAATCTTGAAAGTCTGAGCAGAAAATAAAATGCGAGTTTTGTGGTTTACGGCTTACGCCATATACAACGAGCTACATTAAAATTAAAATAATAATATTTGCAAATGCTGCACAAGCGAAGTATATTGTTAACGGATCCTTTTGCAAAAATATTCTCAAACTATAGATACTGAGTTGTTGCAATTGTTAAAAAAACAATAAACATTATCACTTTGGACAGTAACAAAACCATTTATATGCACCTACCTACGTACATTAGCGCAGAAAAAATGACGATTTTATCTCAGCTAACTAAGAATATTTATACACTCTCAATTATTTTCCCATTAATGGCATTTATTGCATTTGTTGCTCCAGAAGTCTAGAAAGAAGCGATGGCGATACTTCGGGGTCTAACCAACTTTCTTGATAATGGCGAACATTATTATTACAAATGATAATATTTGCCACCAACTTTCTTACGCTCTTCGAGTGAGTGCTGTTTTACGTTTGCACTTTTTTTAATGTTTTTCAATAAAATATCCAAATGACTTAAATGCGATAATGAATTATTATTTTCCTTTTTTGTTTGCTTTTTAATATTGTATTTTTTGTTTTCGGAATTCCTGTTCGCAGTAATTAGGTACAACGAATGTTATTTTTAAACTGTAATCATAAGATTTTTAATCACTGTTTTCAATCAGAATTTGAACTTATTTACATTTAATAAAATGTTTGCTTTGGTGCGATTTTAATTTAATTGTTGAGGTACTTAGCAATCATTTTTTTGATTTATCATTTGCTTTAATTATACATCGCACAGTGATTTAAATATAATATGCAGGTATAAAAATTGGTTGCAAGATGATAAAGTTCTTTTTTTGAAATATGACGCTTAATAAATAGATCACAATGGTCGAGTGGCTTAAGAGAACTGTCCCGGTAAGACAAGAGATACTGGGTTCGATTCCTAGTTGTGACCGTTATCTTTTAATTTTTCTGTGTCTTGTTCTGTTTCATGTTTCGTTTAGATTTATTAGTATTATCTTCTTCTTCAATGATTTATTATCTTTGTTTTAATGTGATGATGGCGTCTATGTAATCTCTTTATTCAGATGTGGAGGTGGGAATAAAAATATGTATGATCCTCTAATCAGTCTAATCCAATGGTTTTCAAAGTATTTTTTTCGCGAGATATCAATAAAAAACTTTTTTTATTTTAGAAGTGTATGTTACTATCAGAAATGAGTAGCACAAATAATAAAAATTAATACGGCGGGCACGCTTGTTTTTCTTCAACTAATTTATCGAAACTTGGGTTACTTGGGATATGAGATCACCTTTCTATTTTAGTATGTTTCTATAATTAGTTTTTTTATCGGTATTACGCATAGCCAAAGTCTGATATTTATGAGTAGTGCCCACTATTTAATATATAAAAAGGCTCGGGGGTCGCGTATAGGTGATTATTTTTACTAAAAGGGGGCCGCGTATTTAAAAAGTTTGGAAAACGCTTCTCTAATCTTTATGAAAAATCATTTACTGTGGGCAGGTAGACTAGGTAGGTACCCACTGTAGAAAATCGTGTTATTAACATATTTATACCATGACCTACGACTCGGGAAATCAGGTTTTTCTAGGTTTATTGCAAAGATGAACACGTTTTCCAAGGTGGAGGTCTCTTGCGGGCAAAACCTGAAACAGTGGTAATTATTAAATATTTTAAAATATATTGTCGATTGGCAGATCACTCAGGGTTGTCGCGATAGTTCAGTGGTTTAGAACAGTCGAGCTCGAATCCCGGTCGCAGCAATAACCTTTTATTTATCGGTATATTCAATATTTACAATTTGACCATTGATATTTTTTTCAATATTTAATTGTTAAAAAATCAACCAATGGGAAACAAAGTTTTTTTTACTATAATGCATGTGTATTTATTAATGATGCATTTAAATATAAAAAACTTATAAAAATTAAATTGCTTTTACTGAGGGTTGCACCCTCCTCCCCGGGGACTGGGGTCCACCGCACAACAACAACACAACAACTGAGCCAAATCTAAATTCGGTAGGACCGGCATTTATTCCATAATATGACATTTGAGTGTGTTTTCGTGATTGCCACCAAAAGTTGATAGAGTGCATTGTCATCATAATGAGTCCATCTGCCGAGTTTCAGCTCGATCGGATGTCGGGAAATGGGTTAATTTCTACATCATTCGTACATTCATTCAAGAAAACAAAAGTGACATTCAAATAGATAATTTCAAAATAAGACAAACCTGATAATGTCTACCACGAAATAAGTACAGCTTAGCACGGATAACCCTGCTGTCTAGACCATCACCAGCATAGATACGAATACTAGGGAAAAAAATAAAAGTTTAAAAGAAATAGCTTTATTTGAAACCATAACATATCTACCTATATCAATTATAATGTAATTTTACGCTTTAAACAATGCATTTAGATTGTTGTGGGAGTATAGGTATGATCTGATTAGACGCCAAGCTCTTTCTTATCCTCAGAGCACGTATTCAAAAGCTAAAAAAATTGCGCCATTTTGTGTGCCGGTTGCACCGGGATAGGAGTGCTCCTGACTTGAAATTAAACATTCGTATCGTATCCGAGTGAATAAGTTGGGTTTGGCTATAGAAGTAGATTTTTTTTAAATTATCATCTTAATACATACTCAATATGTGATGCATTTCAATTTGTCTATTATTATATCACGCACCGACCTTGCGATAGCATGTCTCAGTACTCTCAGTGATGTTACTAGAACTTCCACAGTTCTATAAGTGTACATTACCTCACTATTGAGATGACCTAACGCCCAGCAGGCAACAGGTGCGATTAGTATTCCGCACATTCTCGGCTCTAGAATCTGGAGTATCCAGTACCAAAAGCATCTAAAGTTACGCACTGGAATCTCTGTACGGTTAAATGGCGCTGCCATTTTACATATTACCCATTCAAGTTCAACGTCTCTTCCTTTATTTTGCCGTTAAAATACACTACTGTGTTACTGCAATACTTAATCAGGGCTGTCACGTGATATATAATTAGAGATTTTGTCGTAACAAACCGTTAGAAAAAAAAAACAAATTTCGTCCGTGCAGGTTTTATAAAAATATTTTTTGTTTTTGAAACTCTTAGGACGGGTTGTTTCAGAGAATTTTAAGATAATTTTCAAGTTCCGTTTTTATTTCCGTTCGGAGACGCAACTGGTCATAATTATTTATTAACAGAAATTAAGCAGGACTTTCAAAGAACTTGAAAATTAAATATGAAATTTGACGAAACGTTCAAATTCTGTGAAACCACCCGTCCTTAATAATATTTTATTGACGGTGAATTCCAATGTAATTATTTAATTTGAAAACAAACAAAAGTTTATTTCACATTTATTCACAACTCCTCACCCCAGTTTTATCTTAGTTTTTATCTTAAGGTCAAAATCGCTGCTTTTGAGTTATGACGATGACCTTCACTACCAAGCGCTGCGATCTATTTTGCCTGGCTTAGTTTTCCATTTTGTCGTTTGTCATGAAAACAAAAATTTCCTGTTATGTTTTTTATTATGTATTGAATAAAAAACGTTTAAACAAAATCATTTTTTTCTTAAACACCTACAGATACTTCAGCTCCATTATTGTCATATCGTCAGTTTTCATCGCAATGTTGACGATGTTTGCCGTATAGTCAACTTCAGGAAAAGCTCATTTAAAAAAAATCTAAAATATGATGCTGGACTTGGAACGCATTAATAATAATCCAGTGAGTGAAAAATCGATTTTCATCTTTGAATGCGTTGTTCTCAGAACCGTTGTTGTGACCTTCTTAGTTGCTTGAGGTTGCTAGGGTATTGTTTGCGACTAATATCTAATTACTATACAGGGTGTATCGGCAAGTACCCGACAAACTTTAACCAGCTATTCCTCAGCACATTTGGAGTAAAAAATGTTATGGGCGCTTTGCTGTCCGGTAACATTTTTTTTCCATTAAAAACAAAAAATAAATAAAAAATCCACACTCCGTCACTGTCATTTGCATTGTATCTAGTGTTCAGCAGCTGTTATTAGCAAGTGTGTCAAAAAGTGTCCTCGCTCTTTCGTACACACTAAATAATAATAGTTAAAAATGAGACGAATGGTGCCGTGCCATTTCGTTGTGATTGTAAAAGCGCGCCAAAGTAGGTACGTACGTACATTATTCAACGAAACTCGAACAAAATATTGCCAGACGGGTTTTCAAACTTTGACAAAGGATAAAACATTGGTGACATGTGGTGAAAATATGAATAGTAAATTTTTTATAAAAAAAAAAATGTTACCGGACAGCAAAGTGCCTGTAACATTTTTTACTCCAAATGTGCTAAGGAATAACTGGTTAAAGTTTGTCGGGTACGTGCCGATACACCCTGTATATTACCATATATAATTTTAAACTGAATATTTATTTTAATTAAGGTTGGAGACTATGGAATAATAGTGAACTTAAGTCTCTGATGAATGTACGACGAATGTGATGAATAAAAAGGACGGGCCGCGTGTTAGACATTCTCTTCGATTTTTGACCGTTACCAGTTGTATTTTAAAATTATGTAAAACTTTTATCGGAGTCTACATTTTATTTTAAATTTTCATTTACAATCAACTTCATTCATTTTAGCACCGTGCAATTTCTTTTTGCGAAATTTAGAAAGTGCTAACACTATCGATAATCTCTATAAGTAATTCAGTAGTTATTTAAATTTGTAGGTATCAGTTTTTACTTTGGCTGCGACCATCGAGTGGATTACTAAGCGACCTTGGATAACCAAGGTTGGACAACCCTGCACTTGGGTATAGATACTGACCTGAATGTCAACTGGCGAAGATATTAACAGACATAATGGCAATACGGACAAAGGTTACACATAAAATGTAAATAACCCACTGTTCGAGGAATATATTAACCGGGCGACATCACGTGGATATGCCTTTTGAGTATTGGATGATAATACGTACTTATATAAATAATGATAATCATATTGAAATAATAGGTTTTTTACGTATCTGCGTCACTAAACCGCATTTTAATGTTTCTTTGACGCATTTGTCGACAATATGAGATAAAGATTTTATGGTATACCTTAAATTAATTTCTTTATATTCGTGAAGAATGATTTTCGGAAAATAATATTAAGAAATAAGGGCAAATTAGAATATCTATAAAATTATTTATATTTTAAAGCATAACTTGTAAAACAGAGTAGGTATTAGTATTAATTATAATAATATTAAATGCAATCATTTGTTATAATTATATTATCAGAAAACTTTAACAAATTTTAAAAAGCTACGCGGCCATTTTCATGCAAAAAATTTTTTTGAATTTGTGGCCAAAATACTTGACCAAACGAAATAATTATTTTTAAATATATCCATTGAATCTCCATATTTAATAATCAGCTCGATCTGCCTTCAAAAATAATAATCCTTGTTTTAATTATGTATTCTTTTAAGGCCACAGCATTTATATGCATTTATGCAAACTCACTAATCAAAGGATAAAACATGCAATTTCTTATCTTCTAACCTTTCTGACTAGATTAAGAAACCATGTTTACATAAACTGGCGTTTTACATTCGTTACGGCTCGCTAACTCTACTTAGTAGAAAACCAAGCATCAGTTTGTACCAACGCGTGCTTAGTAAATACCGCCTATATAAAAGGCCAGCCTTCTTGAATCGCCTCTATCAGCAAATGCACAGGCCTGCAATTTGTATTTTGTAAGAAATAAAATGTTGTGATAGAAGCCCTTATATTTACAATCAAAAACCTTTAAAAAATTATACCTAAATATGACCTGTCAGTGACTGAATTGACATCGCGTCTGGGTCCGTTAGCGTCGTGAGTTTAATTCTTCGGCTGGCTAAGTCCTGCATTTTCCAATTACTGTGATGGCAGCAGGACATTTTCAAATTATTATCAGGTTATTTATAACCTGCAATGTCTGCTTTTCTTTAAAAAATATACCTACTAAAATATACTTATGATATGTAATATCACTAAAATCATTGTACATACTTAACCCTTCCATTACGATGCTAGAAAATCTCTCAAGCGCTGGTTCTGTGTAGGTAATCGTACACGTACATTTACCCCCTTACTATTGACCGTGTTTTAAATTATTTGCAACTGATTAACTTAAATTATAAACAACCATTTACGATACGTTAATGATTATTTACTAGTTGTGTAAAATTTCCTAGCATACTAGACTACACTAAACACTAGTAAGGCTCTTAAAATTTCAACATTTTTAAGTTGGATAAAATGAGTATTTTATATTTATTACTCATGTAAATCATTTTATTAATATGAACAATAAGTAAAATATTATGTTTTAATGCTGAATTCACATCGCATGAACACATGATAAGTCCATTATAGCCGGCAGACCTCCGGCTACTACCGACAACCGCGCGTCGTGTCATGGTGAGCCAAACCCCGTACCTCTTTAGGTCACCACCGCACCACTCGGCAAGTTACGCACGCAAACCTACGCATATAATCCCGATTTTTCGACATTTTTTCCGTGACCTTTGAAAAATTCTCATATATTTTAATTATTTTATCCAATGCATAAATGTATTGCTGATGAACACCTAAAATATGAACTGTGGGTTTAGTTTATTACAGAAATATTGAAATAATTATATTAAAATCAGTTTACAGCACCAGCATAGAAGGATTTGGTTTTCGGAGGGGTTTATAAACGCTATGTGCCGAATGGACCAAAAATCAACATATTGTTGTTATTTATTTACTCGACTAATAAGTTGAGAAAATAATAAGTTGGCTCCGTAAATGAAATGTAGCTTTTTAAAGATTAATTCCACAAACGAAATTGCCTTTATGGAAATAACACCACTCAGAGCCTATCTTGGAGATAGAGGGAGTTTTTACTAGATCACCGAACATTTTGACTATCAGTGCCAGGGCCTTGCATCAAAACCTCCTAGATCACAAGGCCAGGACACTCATTCAAAGCAGCCTCCTAACTTGTATGGGATTTTTTTTTAATATTCGTTTTAATTTTCTTTTCAATTTATTCTTATTTATTAAAACATCTTTAAATGTTTTAGTAAATTTAAAAAAATAAATAAAAATAATTTTTTTGAGGTTCTCATACAAGTTGGAAGGCTGATTTGTTTCAGTGTCCCGGCCATGTTTTGCTTGCATGCAGGCGTTTTTGGCTGAATTCAGCGCCACTGTCAAACGTCTCAATTATCATCAATTCAAACGTTATTATTTTCAGCATCGAATAAAAACACATTGCAGCAAAAATTAATTTACACGGTTGTTGTACGGTTTGTGTTGTAAGTTTTTAGATTGCAAATTGGAGAAATTATCTCGTAGTAAGAAAAATGTCGTTTTTTACATCTTGCATTACATAATTGATTAAAATCATCGTCATTGACATAATCGTATCGAAGTAATTCATTTGAGATACGGATTGTTTTTTGCATCGGTTGAAATAATATGTCTACTTAAAAGAAAGTAATGATTAAATCATCGCAGACATAAAGTTAACAAAGTATTATGAATAATTTTTTTTTTTTTTCTAGAAAGAAGACTTTTGGATTAACCGTGAAATATGATATATACTGGTTTTTTTTATTATCAGAGATAGATTTGCTTAAGTTTCTACGCAGTATTTTTTTCGCAAAAGATAAATGAATATATCATAAAGTAATCGATCTTTAATAAGTATTATCTTATGATAAACATAATTAAAACGGGGATAAACATAATTAAAAATATTATTATCAGCTAAGACGTTTCTAAGAGATTATATTATATTTCTACCACAAAGTAATGAAATCAGTGATTTGAACAAACTGGCTGATAAAAATATAAGATTTTTTTATATGAATAACGCACAAGAGTCCCAACTGCCGCCAACAGTCTGCAGCATGTGACATCCCCAATATTGGGGTATTTTGTGAGGCTGATGGTAGGGGGAGGGGAAATAGATGGGGAAAAATCCCATAGGAGAAGTGAGGAAGTAAATTAAGGAAAGTTAGTAAAGTAAGGAACCTAACCTAACCTAACTATTCAAATATGATCACCAAACACGGCCAAAGCCATTTCAAGCAACATTTCGTATATGAAGGGTGGTTTTTCACCAGGGCGACACTGAAAGTATCTACCACTCTGGTTGATACAATGTTCCTTTTGTTTTAAATAAGTGAATAGTGAAATGACACAAATTAATCAAATAAAATTTACCTTCATGTGCCGGGATTTGAACCCGCGACCACCGGATTCGTAACCAAGGATCATAACCACACAACCACGGAGGACATCAAATTTTTACACAATATATTATGTTTGTCGAACCAAGCAATTAATGGTTGTGATGTACAATTTTTAAAGAAAGAAGCATTCCCTGGTTTCGAATGACCTGACAATAATTTGAAAATTTCCTACTACCATACCAGTAAGCGGAAAATGTTGCTTTTGTCGCTATGGAGTACTTAGATAGCGAGGAATTGAACTCACTTGATGGGAACCAGACGCGACGCCAACTCAGCCACTGTGATTCGTCACTAAGGAATGTCTCTAATTGAGAAATGTACGAGATTTTTTAAAGAATTTTCGGTGCATTTTATGAATTATTTGCCCGATTTTTATTAATTCGTAAATAAGACTCAAAATGAAATTAAACTTTGAGAACTTTTTTGTTGTTTTTAAAACCCAACCTTTTACCAACCTCAATGAGCCTTTAATTGCTGCTATAATTGCACACAATGCAAGCCTTCGTAGCAATGAAATCATGAATCTAACTGGCATCCATTAACTCACACGAGATAAAATTACTGTTAAAGAAAAAACGTTACAGCGAGAATAACGATCAGAAAGCCGCGTGATAAGAATAATAAACAGATTGTCCCATTTAACTAAGTGAAAAAAACTCTAAATTGTTATTCATGTTTTTTTAGTAGTTTTCTTGTCAGGGCTTTATTAAGAATATCTAGTGTCCTTAGGGTAAGTTTGACCGACGACGCAGCAGCGCTAGCGAATCGCGTGGCACTACAATTCTTCATTCATTCATTCAATCTACATATTACCGCAAGCGACCGACCTACACATCGCACTATTTTCAGCCTTATATTAAGAATGTTTGAGGGGTGGTTTGGTGGTATATTTATCGCCTATGTGATAACATACAATAATTCAAATGGTTTGAGATAATTTAAAAATTATTTATAATTAATCATATTTTTTTAAAGAAATAAATATTCCCGGGTTACGAATAACCTGACAATATTTGAAAATCTCATACTACCACCGCAGTAAGCTGAAAATGTTGATTGTGTTGTGATGGAGGACTTAGCCGGCCGAGGAATTGAACACACTACGCCTGGGTGGGACCCAAACGCGATGTTAACTCTGCCACCGACCGAGTATTTTTATAAAATCACAATGTATCTAATTATGACAAGACGTAAATTTTAAATAACATAACTCAATTTCAATTTTTCTGGTTCAATTTTTAAATTATTAATTTATATCAAGCGAATATTTCTGATTAAATTATTTTCACGAACATTTCGATAAAAAATGTTATTTCGCGTTTACTATCTGATAATAAAATTGAATCATGATTTTTAAATTTACTGTTCAAGATTGTAAAATTGAATCTTACGTTTTTGATTAAGAACAACACATTCCATAGTTGTTTATATACGTACTTATGTTTTCATTCGTTGAATTTTCTTACGATGACGTTTAATAATATCTAATTATTATATTATTTGATGTTTACTTTCCATGATTTCTCGCGGTTGATTGCTGTGGTGATTAAAATTATTATTTGGTTCAAAATAAATTTAAATTATTAATTTTGTGCATCTGTCATGATTTGAAACGATGTTCAATTGTCTGTTTGTCAATTTTTTGCATTAAAATTACTTAGAGTTAAGCTATAACATATTAAGGTTAAGCTATTTTAATTTGGGAGGCGGGTTTGTGTACCGCCGCCCCGGGAACCATTTATTGGATAACCCCTCTGCCATAAGTCACCCCAAGTGGTTCACTACGATTGGTGGTTTAGCAGGGGTGCCCGGACTGCCTGGGTTCTTCGGGTGAGGTGTGTTCAAAATAATAATTTATCACATCTTTAAAAAGTTATATAAAGTCATGGAAAGTGATGAAACAAAAACTTTATTAACTGGGTTAAGTAGATTAGGTTGGGTTAGGATAAAAAAAATCATTGTTTTTAATGACTTTATATCACTTTTTAAAGGTGTGTTGAATAGTCACTGTGTTGAGTTACCACCCATGGTAACTCAACACAGTGGTTGGTTCCAACCACGTATTTTTTTCTACGTTCTTAAACCTTTTTTAAATATTTAAATTTATTCGAGTTAATTTTTGGAATTTAAAAATGAAGCTGATGACACGAAATTAGATAAAATGACATTAAAATAGTATTTTTATAAAAGAAAGTAATACTTTTAGTTTTATTCCTACAATATAGGGTTTGTTATGTTACAAAAGGGCCACATTATTCCAACACAGGAATTCCCAGAAATGAGCAGCGGAATAAAAAAAAGTTTGTGTTTGTAGTTGGCATTAATAAATGTTAATATATTATGCAGTTATCACCTGTTTCAGAACAAAATTTTATATTGCTTAGCAATTCCCAGCGCCTTTTTGTACATTCCATCTACCCTAATAAGATGACAATAGATGAGATGACAATACCTAATAGTAAATTAAAAACGTGCTCCAAGATCACTCACGGCTTCTACCGTAGCATTCTTCAACCGGCATTAGTTTCACTAATATCCCGATAACAGTTATCACATTTGCTTATCTCCCCGGTTTACGCTGTGTGTATTGTGTTTTGCCTGAACTTCGCTTATAGATTCCACCTGTGCCAAGTGATTTCTATACCTAGTCAAGACAATGCCAAACACCTGAGTTGATATTGACTCAGTTCTATGCGACACTCCGCACAATATATTGTACGTGTAGAACTCTATATTATAAAAGCGTACTTATTATTGTGCGCACCTTTATTCATAACAATCGAATAACTCTTAATTGATATTAAATTCAATCAAAACAACAACATAACATAATTAATTATACTTGTCAACCAATTTTAAAGTGTTCATATTTGAATATTGTTTTACGTGTTTTAAGTGACGAATGTAATGTGTTTTTAAAGGCCAGGTTGTGACTTTGTGAAGTGAAAGATTAATTTATTTTTAATGATATAATGTGTTAATTGAAACAAGCAACAATGTTGAGTTACTTGTTTTCTATGGTGGCCGGCTTCTGGATTGGGATGTCAGCGTTGATGTACGCGATATCCTATTGGATTGAAGAAATATGGGGTAAGTCCACAAAACTTACAAAACATGTCTTATTTTATAAAATTTTAAAATCTTATGAAAATAATCCCGAATTTTTTTTATTACAAGAAAATGCAAAAGAGCTCCTTCTTGAAGTGATTTATTGGTTACTTAGTTGACTGGAATATAAAGTTTAAATTTAATCTGAGAACAGAATCTGGCTTTTAAAACAAGGTCGATTAAAAAACACTCTTAAAATAGGCCATCTTACACAACAACCAATTTAAAACACCCTTCCTGCTTCTGAAACATTATAAGACACTATACATATAAAGTTGACCGATTATGTTTATTATTATAAAACATATCTGGTTGGCTAAGGTCCTTTATACACAGAGATACTTACAAGCTACGTGACTGTGATGCAAACACAAGTCACATCTAGAACTCGAACCCAGGACCCTTGCTTTGCCGGGGCACCGCTCCACAAACTGAGCTAATGGGATCCACCTTCTTCGTTCATATTTAACTGTATCACACTTCGAATAAGAACAACCAACATTGTCTTCATTATTCTCTTCTTTATGTATGATCGCAGATTCAAACAGAACTAAATGTAATCTAGACATTGTCTTTAGATAAATATATGTTATTTTTATTATTCATGTGCGATATCTATTGACTTTTTCTGCAAATCTAGGAAGAATATTTCATTTTTTGGAATAACTTAATGAGTAAAACATCAATATTGTTCTTCTTTCTCCTTGATAAGCAAAAAAAAACGATCAAAAAGAAGATTCTTGGTTCACCCACACAACGAAATGAATATTAATAGGAGGGCATTCGTCGCCGCCAAGGAACTATATTAGAACGATTAATTGGAGGGCATTCGTCGGCGCGGCGCCAAGAAACTATATGAGAATGATTAATAGAAGGGCAATCGTCGCCAGGAGCTATATGAGAATGGTTAATAGGAGGGCATTCGTCGCCGCCAAGGAACTATATTAGAACGATTAATTGGAGGACATTCGTCGGCGACAAGGAACTATATGAGAATGATTAATAGGAGGGCATTCGTCGCAAGGAGCTATATGAGAATGGTTAATAGGAGGGCATTTGTCGCCGCAAAGGAACTATGTGAGAATGGTTAATAGGAGGGCATTTGTCACCGCCATGGAACTATATGAGAATGATTAATAGGAGGGCATTCGTGGCCGCCAAGGAACTATATGAGAATGATTAATATGAGGGCATTCGTCGCAAGGAACTATATGAGAATGGTTAATAGGAGGGCATTCGTCGCCGCAAAGGAACTATGTGAGAATGGTTAATAGGAGGGCATTCATCACCGCCAAGAAACTATATGAGAATGATTAATAGGAGGGCATTCGTGGCCGCCAAGGAACTATATGAGAATGATTAATCGGAAAGCATTGGTGGCCGCCAAGGAACTATATGAGAATGATTAATAGGAGGGCATTCGTCGCCGCCAAGGAACTATATGAGAATGATTAATAGGAGGGCATTCGTCGCCGCCAAGTAACTATATGAGAATGATTAATAGGAAGCGTTTAATGAAATAGCATTGTTTTTTGTTATTGCTACCGAAATTATAAAAAACAATGCTATTAAAAATCATATTTTCAAATAAAAAAATAATCGACCATTTTGAAATAAAAAGTTGTTTTAATTTTGGGTTATTAAGCTGTATCACGCTTACATCTCCGTCTTGAGCCAATGTTTCCTACAGCCTTGCAGTATCCATCGTCAAAGGCATAACGTATTTGTAACGTACCAAAAATATAAGTAAGCTTAGAAGTGGATTTTTATAACGTGTGGTCAAGGGTGAAAAATTGTGTATATACCTGCACACAAAGAATAAAGAATAACAAAAGGAGTTGGCGTTTTTCGTGATCCAAAAATTTACAAATTCGACGTTTCTTTCCAATACCTAACCTCTGTTTACGAAATTCAAATGGGATAGAGATTTACGATGTAATGGAGTGTAAATGAGACAGAGCGCTGGGCTGTTGGGCTAAATTGAACATTTGTTTTCATTCAAATTTGAATGAAAGGCACTTCTAGAGTTATTCTTTATTAAATGCCTACATACGACTCATATGGTACGAGTACAAGTAGATATTTTATAAGACAGTGGGACTATGGGATCCTCAATCGGAGAATGTTGTGAGGCTGGAAATAGTAGGAAGGGAAAGGAAATAAGGAAGATAAAGGTTGGGAATTACCTAAATATTCAGATCTGTTCATCGAACACCGCAAAAGCCATTTCAAAATAGACTAGCATTTTAAGCATTTCGATTCTAAATAGGGGTCCTTCACCAAGGCGATACTGAGAGTATAAACCTCTTTGCTGCAAATAAAACTAATATTCTTACTTATTTATTAGTTCGAAGGCGTCATTTCTGTACATATTGTCACTGTGTAAACGTGCACCGAAAAAATATTCGTTAGATCATATTTTGGTCGCCTGCATAGATAAGTAATTATATCTATAATTAAAATAGTTGCAATAATAATAAAATAAGATTGTTTCTGTGAAAAATCCGGTATTTTATCATCGTGAACAAATACTTTCTTCGTTGGCATATTTTAAAGGAGACTGTTCCAAAACGGAGTTGTAACTTTCCTAAGAAATCCAAATTACGTTGTGATGAAAAATTTTAGTTTCGTACGGACTTATTTGCATGATTTTTTAATGTCACTTACGCAGCATAAGTCATTTCGGACTACGTTTCTTAGTGTATAAAAGCAAAAACAATGTTTTTTTGTTATTAGTTTAAGCGTGACCTAGTGGATAAAATGTGCAAATAAATTGTTTCGCATTCACAGCCCCTACCTGCATACTAAAACACTGTTGGAATTTTTAATTAACGGTATTCATTATACACGGTGTCCGGAAACTCGTGGTACAAGCGGAAACCTGGTGAATCTACATCACATGGAGAACCAACAAAAACAATCAGTGTGAGCATTTAAAAATTTTTTTTTTGAGTTAAAAAAACTTTTGGAGCCGAGTCTAAACTAAGTCTAAGTTAACACATTTTAAAATACACTAAACAGCTGATATCAACACCTTCAACGATTTCTGATCTGATCTCATGGTTAATTCGGTAACTTGTCTTTATACTGGAAATATCGAGATTTTTTTATGGGTTACTAAATCATTTATGGGATCACTAAAAGCTTGAGTTTAATCATCGCTTTCTAATTTTAAAGTTAGTATAAACTTAAATGAAATTATTTGAGAAATGAAGAACAAAAACATGGCGTTCTTTTTGCCGACCACAGAGATAAATAAATCAGTACACATACGTCATATGTAGCTTTTTTATGAAATTTTCTGGATAGTTCGAATTAAGAAATGTGATTGGCCTTTAGTAAATCAACTTATTTTATTAGGTGATTGAATAGACGGGAAGATACGTTAAATCGTATTAATAGTACGTGTAATATTTGTATGTCTGGTTAAGTAAATAATTAATCGACGTTTCTGACAAAAATGGCTCTGTGTTGAAGTATTGGAGTGCAGAGCTCTAGATATTGTTTTAATCTTATCAGCATTCGTGTTAAGTGAGTGAAAGTCACAATTCATAGATGTCATGGGTGTAGATATCAAATTATTTTTCGGCCCATTAGTTAATGAAAACATGAGTGCAATTTTAGTAAATCCATGTTAATTGGTACTAGAGTTAAGTAGAGCTCAGGCACGGAGGTTCCATTGAAACTTGAGTTGAACCAATATAACTCTAAGCAAACGTAATAATTATACACAACATTATTTTACCTACTATCTGTATCCCGCCACGCGTTGCTGTAGCTTAGTCGACATATGCAGACAGAGAAACGTGTTGCGAGTTGCTTTTACGTCCAACAGATGGTGCTGTTTTTCAAAAAAGCAATATTTTAATCAGATGACATCTATACACGGTGTCCGGAAACTCGTAGTACAAGCGGGAAACTGGAGAATCTACACCACATGGGGAACCCAAAAAAACATAAAGTTTTTTGATTTGAGCATTTTCCAAAAAAAAATATTTTTCGGCTATTTTAGGGTTAAAGTTTTTTCTGGTGTTTAGGGTTGAATAACAGATGTTTTAACCCTGCAGAGCAGAAATATTTTATGATCACACCGGGTTAAATGAAGGGTGATTTCAAAATAATGCTTCAAATCCGAGTTTCTTCATTTGTTTTACTTTCAAATAGTTTTAATTAGTTGGGTACTTTGATCTTCAGTAATAATTTATAAGAATTTGATTAAAAAAAAAAAAAATAAATAAACTTCAAACTCGATTTACTCGATAACGAAAGCTCAAATAAAAAAAAATATACTACAAAATCGACTCCAAATGTGATGTAGATTCACCAGTTTCCCGCTTGTACTACGAGTTTCCGGACACCCTGTATAATAGAGGTGTATAAAAACAAACCCGTATTCGATCGCAACGTTGTGTCAAAATTTCAAAGCAATCGGCAAAGAACTGTCGGAGATTTAAGATTTCAAACAAACGAGTATTTACATTTTTATTTGTGTAGATAGATAGATTGCTCTTAACCTATTGTTGCTGTTGTTGAGTTTTGAAGCCTTCTCTGGTCTGACTCTTTTAGATTTAAAATAAAATTTGCCAGTATTTTAAAACGTGTAATACATTCTCATATCTGAACGAAAGGAATGCAATCTTTTAAATATAGACAATTGTAAATGTTGTATTGTTTTGAGGGCTATTTTAAAAGGAGGTGTTCAGTTGTGGAATGATTTGCTGGCTAATGTGTTTCCTCCATCTTTTTCTCTCTTGTCTGAGAGAATCTTCAGCATCCTGTGTGGAGTTTTAAAAGATTATAGTACAGATCACGAACATGAGTTCAATGAGTGAATGACAACATGTTATTATGTGAGACTAAAACCTCGATAATATTCATGACTAAAAAAAGTGAGTTTCTCTATTTGTAGCATAAAGCTATTATTTTGAAGAAGTCTAAAAAAAATTTCAGATCAATGTGTTAACGACTCATCTAAAATATCTCATTTCTTTATTCCATACTAACCAATTAATTTAAAAAGGTGATTCAAACATTTTTTTGTTCAGACAAACATCAATTTAAACAATCAATCAATGAATGCTCAATAATAATTGGCTGTGGTTTTTACTCTCACACTATAAACAGAAAAGCAATTAAGGTGAGGGGAAACGGCAGAAAAAAAGTTTCAGACTCTAATCTCTAATGGGAATATGGTATATACAATGGGGGTATGTTGAAGGGCTATTGAGCGTGGGGAAGGAAAGAAGATGGAAATCATGAAGGTTAGGAAGTACCTACTCGACTATTTAGATCTGGTCACCGTTGATAGGTTGGTACTACCCTCACCTTTAAAGAAGTAAAGATTTAATCACTGAAGAAGAAGAATTTAAATCCTTTCACAACACTATATAGGGGAAATTTCTACACTATAATAAGTTAATGATTATGGGCTTTCGAAAAAAAATCTCGTTGGCAAGGTCAAAACAAGGATAACAACGCCAACGGAAACTATTCATTGCTTAGTAATATTTTTACCTTTTAGTGTTCGGCCGAACGTCCTTCCATCTAGCATGCAGTACAATTGATTCCATACGTTTATCTATATTTTAGTTTTCGGTCGAACGTCCTTCCATCTAGCATGCAGTACAATTGATTCCATATGTTTATCTATATTTTAGTGTTCGGTCGAACGTCCTTCTATCTAGCATGCAGTACAATTGATTCCATATGTTTATCTATATTTTAGTTTTCGGTCGAACGTCCTTCCATCTAGCATGCAGTACAATTAATTGCATATGTTTACCTATATTTTAGTGTTCGGTCGAACGTCCTTCTATCTAGCATACAGTACAATTGATTCCATATGTTTATCTATATTTTAGTTTTCGGTCGAACGTCCTTCCATCTAGCATGCAGTACAATTAATTCCATATGTTTATCTATATTTTAGTTTTCGGTCGAACGTCCTTCCATCTAGCATGCAGTACAATTAATTCCATATGTTTATCTATATTTTATGAAGATTGATTTTCTTCCATTATGTTCTCATTCACCTTGAGAGATAACAGTACAGAGTGTGTGAATCATTCAACGTTCGCGTTATGCTAGTAGGTTAAGCCTACTTTAGCTCTGCGTGTTTGTGTAGCGAAGATTTGAAGTGACTACTGACTATCATTATTGGTATTAATAATGTCATGTATTTTAGAAAAAACATGTAAAAGACCTACAATGAGAAAATAAACTACTAGTTTTCAGTCGTTTATCATAACAAGCCTACTAATCAACAAACATTATTTTTTTATTGTAATATATCTTTATTACTACTTTCACCTTCACGAAGAACCAGTGGTTGAACTGTCTGTGCTTAGTTCATAATAATAGTATCTGGACAGAAAGTTTTGTAAAATAACTAGATATTTTACTTAATAGCTGATATTCCTTTTTAATTGTTCATTATTAAAATATTTTTCCGGAAAATAAATACTGTAGGTATTTCAATATTGCACTATGACGAGTTTAGAATTTTCCGGTAAATAAATATTGTTCTTGCTATATGTAAAAAGGGCTACTTGCTTTCAACGTAGTAATCGATTTTACTAATTATTGAAGACGATATTAGCGATTCTCGAGCGCCCCGGCAAGGCAAGGGTTCTGGGTTCGAGTCCTAAATGTGACCGTATCTTTTTCTGATTTTTCTGTTTCAGACTTTTTTTAAGAATCGCTAATATTATCTTCAATAATTAAACATTACAATTTGAGGATTTACTAAAAAGTTATTTAAAAAAAATAAGAATCGATTTTTCTGTCTCCATAATATATATACAGGGAGTTAAGGGATGTAGGTACTTGACTTTCTTTCACCGGTGATGCCTGACATTATTTGAGGTAAAAAATGTAAGCGAAATTTTGGTCTCTGGTGTTATTTTTGATTTCTTTCTACTTAAAACATAAAAAAACAGTAGTTATTGAATAGTTAGGCTCGGGGTGAGGGTTTAGGTGGTTACTCGGCTGAGTGACTAGTAGTGACATGCGGAACAATGTTTTTATTTGGTTTAAAAGATAAAAAAAAACATAAAAGTCAGTGAAATCTAAAATTTGTAGGTTTTTTACTCCAAATAATTTCTGGATTCACAGTTTAAAGTAACTCAAATACGTCCCTTAACACCCTGTTTATATATGTATATATATATATTTGCGGAAATAAATATTTAAATTTAAAAACATACGTTTTTGACTGGCGATTCAAAAAGAAGATGACAATAGTTACCAATTCATCCAAATTTAACTAAATATATTTCCATTATTCTGGACGGTACGTTTTTCAACTCTTCTTATGTAAGGGTGGTGTTCACAAAGCCAATAGGATAATATAACTTACTGATTTAAAATATTGCTAATTTACCAAGGACGGGTTGTTTCAGGTTCTTTTTAGGTTGATTTTCAAGTTCTTTGAAGGTTCTATTCAAGTTCTATTATTTTTATTTTTTATTGTCGAGACATTATTTTACAATATTTCATATTCTAATTCAGTAAAGTTGGCCTCACTGGGTTGTTTACCCGTGCTGAGGCCCCCATTTTATAATATAAGAATTTATACATTAAACAAAAAAAAAACAACATTAAAATAAAGATAAATTTAAACTAAAAACAAAGATTAAAAATTAAAATATAATTATCACACTAAAAGAAAAATATTAAAAGAGAATGGAAATCGGCATTTATAATGATTTATGTGTTTGTGCGTGTTGCGTGTTTTATATATTTTTTTGTGTTGCGTGTATATGTTTTATTCTTTTATGTTATAGAATTTTGGTAATATTGTCTTTTTTGTTCTTTAATCCATTTTTTTTATTTTGTGTTTGAATTTATTTTTATTTTCCTAAATTTTTGTTTCAAGTGGAAGACTGTTGAATGCTTTAATAGCGTGGTATTTATGGTGTCTTTGTCCAAAGGTAGTGTTTACCGTCGGACAAAGTAAGTGTATTATGATATCATTATTGGCCAGTTGCTTCACAAAACTGAAATCACAACAGAACTTGAACGGAATCTTCACAGAACTCGAATATCAACTTTAAAATTTGACAAATTGATCAAATTCTGTGAAAAAACCCGTCCTAAGAATCTCTTCAAATTATTCGTAATCCGGTTAAAAACGGGATTGCAGGCTCCTAACGAATAAATTGATAGGTTTCTTGTTAAACTTTTAGTAAAAGAAGAATTTTTTATAAATATTCATAAAAATCATAATATTTTCGCATTTAATAATTTTATATTATCAAAGCATGGCATATGAAGTTTATCAGGAAACGGCCTGCAATCCCTTTTTTAACTGGATTACGGATAATTTGAAGAGATTATATTATATAATAAAATAAAATATGTATTTTCTATATGTACTTCTCTTATCCTGTAAAATTTTTAAAAAAATCTATGCCTACAGTTTCTAAAAAAATATATACGTACTCGTATATATAATTGCTAAAAGTTAAAATTTCGTTAAAATTGAAAGTAATATTTGTTCCAGACCTCCCTGTGACGAAGACGGAGTCCGCCAGCTCTGCGCACTCCCGCCTGCAGCAGCTCGTGCAGCGGGTCATCGAGGAGGCTCTCCACCTACCTGCTTTCCTGGACTGCAGCGGCATTGACAGGGACGCCCATGGCCGTCTGCCCGAGTTCAGTCCCAACACCTACGAGGATTTACTTGCTACTGCAATACTCAATAAGGTAAGAATCTTATTTCAACTCCACCATTTAGCATCTGTCTGTAAATTTGTTTGGTACGTTCCGGTTCCGGTTCAAGATGTTGGCTTTGTTGAATACTACATTGTTATCCCGCCAGAGTTACTATGATTGAGGTTCTTCCTACTACAAGCAGTCAAATCGGAAAAATCAATAATATGGTACCAAGAATGTTTGAAAAAAGAATTTTCGTTCCGATGAAATTGTATAATTCCTTATTTAATTTTTTTTTAAAAGCTACGTAAAATATTAAAGTTTTATAATTCAGTAGGTTGGCATGTAAGTACCTACTTAAAGTAAATTACTGCCATAAGTAAATCTTATGATTTTAGACGAAATTTTGGTTTATATTTATTAAACTTTTATAAAACTTCCGATTTTATGTCCGGGTTAAATCTTCCCCATAGGAAAAACTAAACCCTTCCACACACTTTTCCACAAATGATCATCTAGTCAATCAACATTATGCAAGTGCATTATATAAGCAAAATAAATACAAAACAATACAAAAACAACACGTCAACCCACCAGAGATCAAATGGGAAAATAATTCACCGACTCCAGATATTTTCATATCAGAGGGTTTGGCTCGGTAGAACTCCTAACAGGGCCTATTAATCCTACTGATCCCTCAGCATAAATATTTAAAAAATCTTTCGTTATCCTACATGTATTCAAAATGACCGACTTTTGCATCTTTATATATAATTTTTTTGACAGATCTAATACGCCTAAATTTTGAATGAGAGAGCTAGTTATAATGCCAGTAGCCGAAATAATAAATGGTCCCAGATCGATCCGATGTCGGCAAGTGAGTTAATTTGCACTTCCATGTTTCCACTTCATTCAAGATGTGAAATTAAAATAGACGTATTTTAAAAAAAATAAATGTTTATTTTACCACGCGTCTTCTGTACAACAGGTGTTGTACTTTGTGGCAGTAAATGTACGTAATCAGAATACAAAAGTTGTTTTTTATAGGGTATATTGTGAGGCTAAAGAGATTGGGTAAGGGGTGGAGATCGAAAAGAGTAAGGTTGGGAATTACCTGCCTATTAAGATCTGGACATATAACACGGCTAAAGCCATTTTTAAAAAAATTATTTTATATATAAATTCCATTTCAAACTTCTTACCTCGTGAAAATGATTTTGTTTTTGTAGCAACAAATTCAACAAAAAAATTAAAATAAAACCGAGGATAAAAAGTTTGCTGTCTATGTAATAAATAAGTATAAATGAAGATCTGCAAGGTCTCTATTTTATCTCACCAAATATTGATACTATCGAATTTGGAGTTGTCTCATTTGATTCAACACGAATGAAAACATACTAAACGTTACCTCACTCGACCTAAACTAACTAATCATCACGCCTTTTCCCCGCAAGGGTAAGCAGAGAGGACGGACCGCCACAGAACTCGGTCTTGGCACACACTTCTTGCCTCATTCACATTCATACATCATCTCATACATACTCTTCTATTATTCTGACTCTTCACATGGCCCGACTCAAGTATCTGATTCACTTGGTCGTGCCATGTCTTCCTCGGACGTTCCCGACTTCTGCTACCATTTACATTTGCATCATATAGTCTTCTTACACTCCTTTCTTCGCTCATTCGCTCTACATGCCCAAACCATCTAAGCGTCCCTTTCATGATCTTACTCATTACGCTTACATCAGCCTTGCACTTTTTGCGGATCTCCACATTTCTCACACGACCATACATGGTTTTACCACACATACGCCTCAGGGATCTCATTTCTACAGCATTCAGTATACTTTCATCCTTTCTCTGCCAGTTCCATGCCTTACTTCCGTACATCAGGGAAGGTACCAGTACTCCATTGTGGACTGCTAGCTTCGCTTCTTTGGACATTGTTTTGTTAGCGCTGGAGTTACCTGCATTTACCCTTCTTTCAATATCTCTGTCAGCCTTCCCATCTCTCGTAAACATACTCTCTAAATATACAAACTCATCCACCTGCTTCAATTATTCCTCATTCACAACTATATTGCACACTGTTTTCGTACTCTCTCTTTCAAACACCATGACTTTAGACTTACTTACATTCATCATTAACTTAATCTTCATGCATTCATAGTTCATCCTAGACACTAGAGACTGTAGATCTTTCATTCTGTTGGAAATCAGCACCGCATCATCAGCAAAACAACAGGCAACATTCTGTCAGATTACTCAAATTCGCGCCCAATCCCACCTCTTTCAATTCTTGCATACAATTATCCATGTATAAATTGAATAACCATGGTGACATTACGCAGCCTTGCTTAACACTTTTTGTGATATCAAACCAACCCGTAAAACCACCTCACTCGATCTAGTTTTTAAATATGTATTTTTTAAATAAATTTCTCCCTCCTCCTCCCACTCCCCCTCCCCCTTAAGGGGAGTTCCACAACTTTTTTGGATGGACTCTGCAGATCTTCATCTTTATTACTCTACCAAGATAAATTTATGCCTAATATTTCATGCATGCACGAATTTTGTCATTTATCACACCCTATTATTTCGGTATTGAGCCAGTTTTAAGCCGCGTGTAAGCCCAGTGTTATACTTGTTTTTCCTTTTGCTGTATCACGTGGCAAGCAAAAGATTAATATTATAAGTCTCGTTATAATTACTTTAAAACTAAGTATGATAAAAACAAACTCACGTGATTATTCCCATTAATCTTACTGACATCACAGCGTAAATACTGCAAATAATCTGCCCACATTAGGGTGAAGTGAATGGAATAACTGCAGAAATGCGAGAGTTGGAAAAACCAGACAACTTTTGCAATGCTGGCTGTGTTTTTTAGATAGGATTTTATATCTAACATCACGTCATTTCACCTCAGGGGTATGCAGAGAGAAGTAGCAGTAAGAAGTAGTCTATCACACAACTCTATCTTGGAATACACTCTTTGCTTCATTCACATTCATACATCGTCTCATACATGATTTTTTGTTATTTAAACATCACCCGACTCAAGATGTGACCCCCTTGATCGTGCCTTGTGTTATTCGGGCGTCGCCAACTTCTTCTGCCATTTACTTCTGTCATAAACATGCGTTCGTTTCTTAATCTTCTCCGTTACGCTTACATCAGCTTTACATTCTTTCCAGACCTCCACATTCTTAACATGGCCATACATGGTTTTACCACACGTACGCCTCAGGTATCTCACTTCTATAGCAGTCAGGCTATTTTATCACTGATTAGAACCAATAGGAATGAATTTCAGTAATCGAACATTTCCAATTACTGAAATTCTTTCTTCTGCAGATAAACGTTTTCATTGCCCTATCTGGGGCCTAGGAGTCGAAAGTCCTTACGTATATTGCCCATATCAGTTTTCTTTGTGATAGATTTTCTCAGTATCACCCCGGTTGCTTGAAATGACTTTAGCCGTTTTCGATGTCCAGATCTTAAAAGGCAGGTAATTCCCAACCTTACTCTTTCTGATCTCCGCCCCTTACCCTATTTCTTCAGCCTCACAATATACCCTATAAAAAACAACTTTTGTATTCTGATTATGTACATTTACTGCCACAAAGTACAACACTTGTTGTAGCCAAGACGCGTGGGAAAATAAACATTATTTATTTTCAATAAGACGTCATTTTCATCTCGCTAATGTGTACAAACGTGTGATTTATTATCATCAATATAAAAAAAAACACGAAAGAGCAGTTTAAGATGTTTTCTCACTGGCAATAGCTTCGTGCAGACAGTCCATACAATACACAACGTATCCCCAAGAAGCAAATCTATATAAAGAATGGTGTCGCGGTATGAGTTTGCGGCGGTTTTATTGTGAGATTGATCAAATTTTGCACACTTGACCTTCAAAACCGAAGGCAGGTCTGGAAGAAACTGTCAACATGAGATTTTGATAAACCACCCCCACCGCTTTTTCCCATCCTTTAAACCAATTTTGATGAAATTTTGCACATTTTTTTTTATTAAAGAAAATTTAAAATTAAAATATTATGAAAGATGAAAACAACTGATTTTGAACTCCGTGTAAAGCCCGGAAAACAAAATAAAATGATTATTAAGAGGAAGCTACAGGCCAAAAATGTGTATACCTTATATCGAAGGTAATAGGCATTAAAATCGCTTGACAAACGGAGTCTAGAAACGTTCGATTTCAAACAAAAAACTGGTTTTTACTTATTTTTAAATAATTTTATAAGAAAGCAAAAAAGTTAATCAAGTGTAACTGTCACAGATAATCTTAGCTATAAAACTGTATTTTTTCAAAGTTGTTTCCTTTATGCGTTCATACATTTCTATTGAAAAAATATTTTTTGTTGTAGTTTGCATTTATATTTTTTATTGAGTAATTTATTTTTTTTATTTGTATTCTACTCAAGCGAAGCGATAGGAAAACCTTCAATTTAAGTAAAGCATATTTGGTTTTCATAGTGTACACCAATTCGTTATAAAGATTAATCAAAATAGTGATTTGGCATTAAGCTTCGCCTTAATGAAAAGGCAAAATAAAGTGTACGAATTCCTTTACGACTTTAATAATATATTCGGACATATCCATCAGTGTTCAACTATTGCATGGTACTTGCTCGCCACACGAAGAAAAATTAGTGTGCCTGATTTATTGACATCCTGTCAAAAACGTGATGGCGAGCCATAGCCTTCCATTCAGAACATATCCGAACACGTGTTCATGCAGCTGCGCTTTTTCTGATAAATAATTTGACGAAATGCTACGGTATTAGAATTTTGTATGAAAACGTGTTCTGACATCCTCATAACACAATCGCCTTTTACTGACTGTTTGTTAGGAAATCTGTCAATTCATTGTCAAAGGCCTTCAGTCCCTTTTTTTTTTTAATTTCAGTAAATTTTCTCCCTGTACTTGTGTAGATTATGCGTCGCTCGTCTCTCGAAGTCTGAAGAAAGCTAATCGGTATTATGGCATAACACTTTATGAAAGCGAAATCTCCGCTTGAGGCGATTCATCTTAACCAAACAATACGGTATTTACACGTAATAAATTATTGGATTCAGTTATCATTAAATGTTACAATCTTTATACTTAGTTTGTGCGCTTAAATCCTTGTAATATTTATTTTAGATAAGAGAAGGTTGTTAGGAAAAATCTTTTAACATTAAACTTAAAAGAAACTCGATAGGTATGTCGTTTTGGACTTTTTATCCAAAGATTAAATAAAATACCTGGTCAGTTTCTTAGTTCGGTGTTCATTTACATCGCATACATCGTCTCATACATATTTTTCTGTCATTCCGACTTTTGACTTGACATGGCTCGACTCAGCAGATATGAATTTTATTCATTTGTTCACGCCTTTTCTTTCTCGGGCGTCCCCGATTTCTTCCACTATTCACTTTCGCATCGGATATTCTCCGTTTTTGTTATTTTTTTACATTAACTCCACACCCTGAGAAAAATTAATATTGCTATTTTACTAAGAATCTTTTCAAATTATTGATAATTATAATCATTACGTTAACAAATGAATTAATAGGTTTCTTGGTAAACTTTTAGTAAAATACGAATATATTATCACAATGTCGGAACACGTGTTCATAAAAAAATCTTAATATTTGAGCATTTCGTCATTATATATTATCAAGGCAAATGCAGGTGCATTAACATTTGTTCCTATATATTAGGTATTTACTAAAAGTTTATAAGGAAACGGCCTGCAATCTCGTTTTTAATCGGATTAACAATAGAGATTCTTAATAAATTAGCAATTGTAATTTTTCTCTGAGCCTATGTCATCTTTCAGAAATGCTGAGAGGAGAGGAAGAAGTAAACCTGAGACTTGAAGATTCCAATGCTGTGGAGTTCCTTACACTCTTTTCTTCGTCCATCCGCTCTGCACGCCTAGCGTCCCTTTCGTTATATTATTCACGCTTACATTCTTTTGTGATTCATCATTTTACAGTAATCAATCTAAAAACCTAATTATTTATTGAAAGCGTTATGAAAACTGAAGACTTGCGATGAACTGTCACGTATTTGACACGGAACTGCAATTTATTAGCAAATGTTTCTCCCGGATATTTTATTTAAAGTAATTTAGGGTACTTGATGTTTTAATTGACAACCGAACAAGAGTCCTAACTGCTTCCAACCGTCTAAAGCCATTGAGACTATTGCTTTACGCTTATATTAACAGACAGACGAAATGAAAAATTGTCAAGTTAATACACTTGCGTTTGCCGGGATTTGAATCTGTGACCTCTGGATTCTTAGTCGAGATTTTGTCTACATTTATTTTATTTATTTTAATATCAACGGTATAAAATATTCCATATACAGTAAATTATAAACAGTGACAACAGAAAATATACAATTAACAGAAACTCTAGATGGATGTAAAAAGTTAGAGATACAAGTACATGCAAAACTTATAGGTAGACTAGGTTAGATTAGTATTGATTGAAATATAAGATAATATAGATACATGATATAATCAATAGCTAAAATGTATGCATTTATTTTCAGGTTTTGGTTGAAAGTAGTTAAGTGCCAATCAAGCTGTTGGTTCACCTTATTGGCTATTTTTATTGACCCAAGTTTCCTCAGTTGCCCCAGGCAGTTCATTTTATATACATATTTATTTGACTTTTTACGTAAGTATGAGTAGACTTACATTTTATTGGTCATGATTTAAAATATATGATATTAAAGCATTTTTGTACCTAGCTTCTGTGAAGTTAAACAAATCCGCTACATCTGCGTACCTATTACAAATTTCATGTAATCTAGGTACAAGCGAGCGTTTGAAATGTTCAGTCTTTAGAATTGTTACAATTAAAGAGGGTTTTAGAATGAGTAGCTCTTATGGGTAAATGAAATTCAATGAGGTTAATTAAATCAAGGCTGATAAATATATAAATATTATAATATGGCAAATTTCAAATAATAGGTAGCTATCATTTTTAACCGGGCTTAAGCTTTCCTAAAGAATGTGTTTCTGACTGCTTTACGACCGATATCAATTGATTATTTAAATAAGAGATAATATCCACAAATTATTATCATTTTATTTTGCGACGTGCAAAACAAGAAATGCACGATTTCATAAGATAAGACATGTTTCAGTCAGGGCTGGATTTGGGAATTAATTTTTATTTTTTTATTTCTAAATGATTACACGATGAACAGTCAAACAATTAAATTTAAAATAAAAACACAAAAAAAGCTAAGCCTGTATGTGGGTATAATAGTACTTATTATCACAAATATATGGTAAGAACAAAAAATAAAATTAGGGTGTACGTTTTCTTCGATGATAAGTAATATAAAATTATTTATTGAAGTATAAAGTCACGATCGTGCAAATAATGTACAGTATACATATCAACGTAGATGGAAAAATAATAAGTAAAGTCACGATCGTGCAAATAATGTTTAGTATGCTAATCAACGTAGATGGGAAAATTATAAGTGAGGTCACGATCGTGCAAATAATATGTAATTTGCTAATCAACGTAGATGGGAAAATAATAAGTAAAGTCACGATCGTGCAAATAATGTATTATATGCATATAAAAAGTAGGTGGAAAAATAATAAGTAAAGTCACGATCGTGCAAATAATAAGCGATATGTTAATCAACGTAGATGGGAAAATAATAAGTAAGGTCACGATCGTGCAAATAATGTATAGAATACTTATCGACGTAGGTGGGAATATATTGAGTGTCACGATAGTGCGAATAATATGTAATAAGCAAATCAACATAGGTGGGAAAATAGATTGATTTTTTTAAAGTTAATACCGCACAATAGAAATATTTGTGGATACAGGCTCTGTTCCCAATTGTCAGGAGCCAGTGGTACTGTGGCGTTATCAATTACCTGGTCCACAAATACGGCGAAAGCCATTTCAAGCAAACGCTTTGGGGCATTATTGAATATATATACCACTCACTGGCCATAGAATCATCGTAGCAACAGTATTATCAGATTATCTTCTAAACCTATCCATTACCCAACCAGTAAATCTATGGATGCTTATTTATTTAAGATTCAATTTAATTGAAAGGCCAACGCATGTTTTATATAATTATTCCGGGTTGCAAAAATAAGTCAGTAATGACTTTGTCAGGTGAAATGGGAAGCCGTAGAGAGCAGTGTCCACCCTCTCCCTCCCACCCCTAACTGTTACGCCGTAGCAGAAAGTTGTATGGCATCACGACAAGAGCATAATGTCACATCCACTAATTGTGCCTAGGGATGAACTAAAATATATTGGTATTATTATTTATTGAATATTGTTCAAATAAAGTTAGAAATTTCATATAACTTCTCTAGACAAACTCGCAGCTTTATTAACTTGAATCAATTCAAAACAATTTACTAAGCAAAATAACAATCTGTAATCAAGTACGGTATTATAGCTTGGGGAGTAATAAACGCTGCCGCCATTGATCCAATCTTGGGACGAAATCTTTAGGAGAATCTATGTTTTGTACATTTTAGCAACTTTACCAAACCCTCTTCAAACACATAACTGTTTTTGACAATGTCCAAACTGCTCGTGATACCAAATAGAACCTAAATATGATATTTCTTACGCAACCAATCATCAGCTAAGACAGATCAAACATCAATTATTTTATTGAATCTTGTTTATAAGGATGTATTTCCAATGTACGATGCTGATTGTCTTATTTTAAATGTAATATTATTTTGTTATGTCTACGCCTGCTCTCAATACAGAATTTCCTATTGAGACAGGCACAGCACATCACCAATACAATATATTAAATAAATAAAAATTTACAATAACAAAACATAATCTCTTACTACTACGTGTTCCGACTTCCTCATAACATATTCGTGCTTTACGGACAGTTTGTTATGAAATTTATCAAATCATTCGTTATAGCGTATAGCCCTCCAGTCCCTTTTTTAACAGGAAAACGAATAATCTGGCCAGATTTTCTAATAAATTAACAATAATATTTTTCATATCTGTAAGTTTTCTCCGTGTGGAGTCCATTTTGTGACAGGTTTAACTTTTTATTTGAGTTTTCGTTTTAGAGTAAGTCCAAAGTTGGAATTTTTTGGCCATTTACTTTGAGTTCCGGACACCGTGTGGGTGTCGTTTAAATTAAGAAACATTAATAAAACAGTGACAAACGGGTCAAACACATACTTTAGAAAGAGTTCAAGTTTAAGCATGTACATATGTACAAGGTTCCGATGGGGTCCATGAGTAAGTCGGTGGAAATGACGTCACGGACAGAAAACGGCTCCTTTGGTGTAGAAAAAAAATATGTTTGTAAAAAGAAAGGCGGCAGAGATCACCGTTCTGCTTCAGGTGAGAGATTTTACAACTCACCCCGAATTGGAAATAACGCAGTCCCGCTGGTCCCAGGAAGTTAGTATTTTTGCATTGTGAACATGAAAATTGAAACTTTCAAGTATTATATTATTAATGATATGGTTCAACACTGTTACTTTCGAAGACAATAATTCGCCCAGTGTCTCTGCCAAGTGCCTTACAGTATAATCAACTACTTTATATTTAAATACTTACTCAATTATGACTTTTGTTATCATTAAAAAATGTTAGAAGATCAATTTAATCTAATTGGCGTTCTTGGAATCTTATCGCATTCATTGTACCTGCAGAAAATTTGCGATAAGGAATAATAAAGATCAGAAGGTAGCCCTGTATCATAGTTCTCCGCAGTGGATACTTGGATTTAGCATTTCCCGTGGCTTTGGATTGAGTTAGCGAGGGTTGTCGGCACTTGTGGTTCAGTGCACTCCGGGTAACCTGACACTCGGGTCTACACAGACCACGGACTTGTCATCAGAGTTTAAAAAAACGCGGAAACATACTTTTTGTAACGTTTTCGCGTGCTCGAATACCCAATATCAGTGAATTTTCGCGAAATTTTAGCGTTATTTATTAAAATTATATTGAAAATCAAGCGGCAACATTATTTTCATATAAATTACTTATTTTGTCGTTTCTTGTTTACATCGCGAGGAAATTGTGAATGCAAATCCATCGAGAGATCGAGAGTTATGTTACACTAACAAAAGTTTATTGACACTTTCCCATCTACTTAACATTTCCATCGTTACAATTAAACTTGCTAATTAATTGCTGACAAAGTGTTTAAAATGAACGGTGATTCGGAAAAAAGTGCCGAGAAAAGTGAAAGAGTAGCAACGGAGAAGGTGAGATTTCTTTTTCATTGTAAACATATTTGACATATTGAAATGATGTATTCTGATTCGCGTCCAAAAGATTGGAAAAATGAACGATTTTTAGGGTATTGCACAGTGTGCGCTTCCCCGTTCTTTAGTTAACGTTTCAGACAATCTTGCTGTATTCATCATCAGGACAGAATGCTGCTATGATACTCTATATTCTACACTGTTTGTGTTCACTGTAAGGTTGTCTGAAATGTTGACTGAATGAGGATAATCCGCAACACGGGTACTAATACTTCTAATCCCAATAATCTTTCATCTGAAATAATGTATCATCTTTAAAATTAAAGAATATGAAATTAACCACTCGAGCGAGTCATATGTATACATTAACCATACTGTTTAATCAAAACTGGTTACAGCGGCTTAAAATAACTTCTTCGCAAGTATAGGAAATGTTTTAGAGAAACGTAAAACACTAACAAGAACAAATAGACCAAACATCAATACATAGACGACACTATAAAACTTTTAATAAAAACAACTACAGAATGAAGAAGAAATTTATAAAATAATTAACACTTTGAAAAACAACATTGCACCTGGATTAGATAAGATAACAACAGATTGCATTAAGAAAAAAAAGAAATATTAAAACCTATAATACACTTAACCAACCTTATTAGTATAATACAAAGCTACTTTCCTAATAAACAACACAAAAAATGAGGGAAAAAATATATTTAACAAACAAAATTAAGATATGGATTAAAGAACAAAAAACGCTATATTACAAAATAAATTTAACTTTCATTTCAACGGTTATCCCACATCTTTAGGTTATTTAAATTTGGCACATTACGGCTAGCCAACACTCAAAACGTTTTTGCAAACTTGGTATTATGCAGAGATGTGCAAAATGGGTACCCAAAACCATTTGAAATGCAAAATGGAAATGGGTCAAAACTTTTCCATTTGAAAATGCTAAATGCAAAATGGTTTTTAGAAAAGCATTTCAAATGCAAAATGCAAAATACCCATTTTCAAAATGCATTGAAAATGCAAAATGGTTTCTCAGGTCAAACAATCAAAATAATTATAGAGTTTTTAAACAATTTTGTCATTTCATAATGGACATCAATGTAGAACAAACATATTACATGATGGTAAATCCAAAAACACTGCGACTACAGATTATGAAACCACAAAAAATTTGCGCGGGACTAATATTGCCAACGTAAAAACGTAAAAACATAGAAACTGCTATCTAACATTTAATATTACAGCGTCATGGCCCCATGTTCAGTATTTGAATCAGTATTTTTTGTAATGGTATCGCTCAATTGTCAGGGCTCCTACCAGGGAGCAACTTGACAAATGTAAATTATCTCTCATAGCGAGGTTGAGGACCGACTGATATTTGGGGCTTATGAAAAAAAGATGAGTGGAGGTAGTAGGAAGAATGTTGCAAAAAAGCATTTAAAATGGAAAATGCATTGAGAAAAGCATTTAAAATGCAAAATGGTTTTTAGAAAAGCATTTAAAATGCAAAATGGAAAATACCCATTTTGCATTTTGCATTTCCATTTGAAATGGATTTATTTGAAATAAGGCACATCTCTGGTATTATGTATATGCCAAATAACTCTGAAGTGGATACAATCTGAAGCCTGATTGATTATGCTTATAAACAATACTAGTAACCGATCCTTTATCATTGATTTAGAGGACGGAATGTTGAATCGGTCCTAATAAAATTGTGTCATTGCAAACATAGCAAAACAATAATAATTACAATAACAGACTGCTCCTATATGTTCCAAAGTCAGCAATTATTTTTTTATAAATTTCGTCCATTCAGAGGCTACACAGACTAGGTAATAATTATAGTTCAATCGATGTTTACCGTCACCACTCAGTGATCAAACTAAAAATCAATTTGTTAGAATATTTGTAACTAATCCACAAAACTTATTTTTTCTTACATATACACTTTATATTTATATAAATTTTTCTATGTTCCATAAAACACTTAAATTAATGTTAAGCTTTGTTCTGTATAATACTCAGTCCGGCATTATAAAGGTTTGCTAAATACTAACATGCTTAACAATAAACATTTCATATTTATTTTACCAACATCAACAATGTTAATAAATATTTCTTTCATAGTACCTTAATTACCTATCTTGTACTCTTATTATTATATATTATTCATTGAACAACTATTTTTTGAAAGTACAACAACTCTCGACGATAGCTAATATTGTATCTGCTTATATTGTCCGTACTCGGCCTATTATGCTATATAATATGCACTCATTATTGTACTCCTGATCAGCTTACCACGTTGTATACATGTAAAAGCCTCCATGGTGTGAATAAATACATAGTATAAATAACTAGATCTAGATTGGTTTTTTTTCTAATCAAGTTTATTCTCAGAACTAGAGAAAATAGCAAACTCCTATCAAATTTCACATTTGGCAATATCACATTGGTGTGTTTGCGATATTAAATTTCATGCAAGTACCATTCGGTTTTTTACTTATCTGGATATCATTTCAATTAAAAAACATGGATCAGTTATATTCAAACTTTTTTTCAATGAATAACCGTGAATTCTCAACTTAAGTCGATGTTGTTTTTTTAAAACCATTTGTTTGTATGAGTCGTATAAAATAGTGATCAGCAGGGTTGGGAACAACGAGGTATAAAACAATGATCAGTGGGATTGGGAACAAGGAGGTATAAAATAACGATCACTAGGGTTGGGAACAACGAGGTATATTTAGCTTTGTTCTGGTTTTATGATTATGTAAGTTGTTTTCCTTTTTCGTCATTGTTGAGATGTTGAACCAAAATATTTTTGGCATGGATTTTTGAGCATGGATCGAATTGAGACGATTACTTATTCAATATTGTATTATAGGTATTTAAAAATAGCTATATTTCTTGATTTTGGTACAATCAATCAAAAAAATATTATATAATATCTAAATGACGTAAATTGATTAATTAGATTGGTGTTTTGTGATGTATTACATCTCCTAGTAGATAATAATATTACCGACATGAATAAAATAAAACGGTATTTATATATTTGTAAAAAGCATTTACTTTGTGGCTCGCCATTATTTATATTGTTAATACATAAATTTATTTCAGACCACTTTAATTTTATTAGACACTACCGGTTTCAGAAGAAGTCTTTTTCCATCTAATATTCTCCTGATGAAGAAAGGGTTCTCCCGAAACCGGTAATGTCTAATAAAATCATAGTGGTTTAAAAGAAATTAAAAATATTTATCTATTTAACTGTCTCTCGTGAGCCAAAAAAACAGTGGCAGAGTTGAGATACGAAATCAGAATAATTTTCTAACCAGGCAATTTCTCTACCAATTGAACTACTGAACCAAAAAATAACGTAACGGTGATTCAAAGAATGATTCGTGCAATGGTTTAAAATCAAAGTGAAAGGAAAGGGTTGGAAGTCACTAAATGTTAACATCTTCTACTAAATAATATAGATAAAGCTATTTCAAGCCACGCGAACGTTTCAATTCTGAAAATCGTCTTTTGTATAGATACAATATGGGTAGGTTATTAACTACTAGTAATAATGATAGTATTCATTTGACCTTGAGTCGAAGATCTTACCGCTCCGCCACGGTGGTTTTCGAAAGGTAAAGCATTTGATTAAATAACAAAAATAAAACATTCTCGACCGACCTATTATACAAAGAATCTAAATTATTTAGCATTCGTAAATTATTTATATTACAAACTATGAAATATTTATTTAAAAACAAAAATAATTTCAAAATAAATGAAAACAGAATGAGCAAAAGAACAAATAATATATTTTACACCCCCCAAACAAATACTAAATTAATGCAGACACATAGCAGTTTCATTGGTCCTCGTACATTTAACCTTCTACCACTACAAACTAGTAAAATTATGGCTGAATGACGCAGATATTGAAACGCTTTTTATATAAATTTATTGATCCTTTCTACAACTCACTTGCTGAAACTTTATAAACTATTGTACATAATGTTTTCTCTTTACTTTTATAATAACTATAAACAAAAAAAAACTTTTTCAACTTATATATATTATACTTAGGTACTTGAAATGTAGTAATGGTTTTATATTACCCACACTCAGGCAGTGCCTTCGTGGGTTTTCATTTCTTGTGTATACAATTTGGTAATATATATTATGTTATTATTTACTGTCTATTAATATGTATAGTATATGTGAAGAAATGAAAATAAATAAAGTAAAAAAAAAAAAATGTGAGCATCACCTGTTTTTAAATATTACCTACTACTGACGGTACCCAGCGTTGCTCGGGGTTGTGAATGATTTGGAGTAAAGTTTTGTGGTTGTGAATTCTAGGATAAACATCAACTTTACTGTACCCTCTACAAATATAATATGCATGTTTTATATATAAACCTTTCGGAATAAATTATCTAAATTATAGTGAAAACCTTCTCAAAATTTGTTGTGTATTTTAGAAGAACTAAGCGCACAAACAGATAGGCGCGGATAGCGATTTTATTTTATACTATTTAGAGATTAGAGATAATGCTTGCTACCGATGCGTTATCGATGTAAGTATCTACCTAAAGAATATTTGTTACCTACAATCAATCATTATTTATTATGTATCTAGCTACAAGTGTGCATAAATAAATTGAATTCCTTATCATTACATTCCAAAAGTCTGACGACATATGTTTGTGTATAAATAACATATTATCAAAAAATTTCTCTTTTAATTTTCACTGAAATTAGAATATTATTTCTAGAAACGTTTTTCAATTGTATTTGTATACCTGTAAACCGCGGCAAACTAGTAGAATAATTCGCAGTGCAACCTAGAACATTCGAGAATTTCAGTATGAGCATCGCACCTGAAACCTACTAGAATAACGACGAAGGCAATTTGGTGACAATCGTATCGTTCTTTAATGCCTGTCTTCATTGGTGATTCGTTCACAGTCTAAAGTGTCAGCTACACTACTCGCTTCGACGCTTCGACGAAGTCTTCGACGAAGTTAGCCGAAGTTCGAAGTGCGTGCCCACACACTCGTGCAACTTCGCGAGTAACGCTTCGAGTCCTTTGACTCGGGCGCATTTACCGACAACAATCGGAAGTCGGGCGAAGCGAAGCGAAGTTGCCCGAAGCGAAGTGAAGTTCGTGCCCACACTATCGTATTCGGTCAACTTCGATCAACTTCGCGAGTAGTGTAGCTGGGCTTTATTATTTTTATCTGCCAGCAAAATTGACCATGGTAGAAGGTAAAGGCATTACCACATAAGAGACAATTAAAAAAATTGTTAGTTTGTCTTCAATAATTTATTTTATGAAACAAATTTTAAATAATTGCCCAAGATCATCTTTAAAAATAAACAATATTTTTACAGATATGGAAAAAAACAATTGTTTTTACGTAATTAATTAATGAAATAATCTTGAACGAAACTTTAAATAGTTGTTCTTCGAATTAGTTTAACGCCCGCCCTTGGTCCCCTCTTACCCCGCAAATGCCCAAAGATTCTGGGTGCGCAGCTACGTTTATCAATTATTAGATATATAATAATAGAATTTAAAATAATTATTTTCCCATAATCAGTAGGTACTTATAGAAATAGATACCTACATAATCCGATTAAATTTAGACTCGCGTTTTAGGTATGTTTACATTTAGTAATGTCCACATTAATATACTATATGTTTTTCACTTATTTTTTATAAGGCTAACTGTAAAAAGGTAGGATGTACCTTTAAGCTAAACCCTTAACTTCGCTCACTTATTTTTAGATTTAAAGTACTTAGATACCTTAGGTATGTTACGTTGTTGTATTTATGTTGAAATTTTCTTAAACTTCTCAGGAACGACTTATGTATATATGTTTTAAGACATAAATATCTACAATAAATAACTAATGGCTTCTCAAATTCCCTTCATAGTTAGCAAATAAATATAGGTTCTTATCAGGTATTACGTATCACATTTGACTTAAGTTCGAAGTGTAGGTTTATTATTTTATCAAAAGGAAGGTAGGTATTTACCCTATTTACGTGAAAAAATAATATACACTCGCAATCTTTCACCATATATTTAGTATTTTCCGAGGTGCTTTGTTCAGGATTTTTTTTATGAAAGGCCATTGTTTTGTTTAGCGGATCGCATTGATAGGCAATAAAAGAAACAGGATTTTTTTTTAGTACTCCCCTATAGTGCAACAAAATAAAAGTTATTTATTTCTCTAAACTTTGTACATGGATGCATGGTTTCCAAGTATTTAAATAATACAAACACGTGATAGATCATCTATAATCTATAAGTAAATCTTTGTAGTCTTCGGGAAACGTTTACACTTCTGCTGATCTTCTGTTTTCCTCTAGTGTATCTTGTCTGCTGTCTGCTGTCTGTTAAGACTAAGTACTGCCAGATGCATGCCAGGAACCGCTGTTTCTTTATATAAATTCTTAATCAAAAAGCCTACCTACTTAAGACATTTAATATGGTTTTTATAACCTTTAGAAAAAGTATTTATAGTTTAAAAATATGTTTACATATAATACCCCTGAAATATTGTTTTTAATTTTTGAGATATGGCATTACTGCTGAGGCCGATGTTTTTGCCTTCGTTCTATCCAGCTACCAGAATCCTAAAATTCCTGCATCCGGCAGGATTATTAAAGAGACGCCTTCTTCCATTCTTGCTGCGTTTCCTTTTCAATGAAACGATAAACTCCGACAGTAAATTCAAGCTTTGGACAAAGACACTACCAAT